>NC_090733.1:123881371-123893871 GCF_036898095.1 Palaemon carinicauda | reverse complement strand
AATACTTATACGTAGAGAGTAGAGGTCCCCTTTTTTGTTTTGTTTCTTGTTGATGTCGGCTACCCCCCAAAATTGGGGGAAGTGCCTTTGGTATATGTATGTACTTATAATAATTTTATTAATTATAATGATAATTTTATTGATTTCAATAGTAATAAAAATTTTGATGATTTTAGTAAAAATAATTTTATTAATCTTAATATTAATAATTATTATAATGTTAATAATAATAATTCTAACAGCATTTTTAATAACAATAATTCTAATGATAATATTTTAAATTATTGTAATTATAACAATAGTTTTAATCATTCTAAGAATTTTAATCCTAATGTTTTCAATAATAATAATAATAATAATAATAATAACAATAATAAAAATAATAATAAATAATAGTAATAATAATAATAATAACAATAATAAAAATATTAATAAATAATAATAATAATAATAATAATAATAATAATAATAAATAATAATAAAAATATTGATAATAATAATAAAATTTTAATAAACAAGAAACGAGATAAATTAATATACGTCTAGAAAGTATAGTCCATGCATAATAATACAGATGATGAAGGGAGATGACGTAATACAGATGATGAAGAGAGATGACGAAGACAGAAAAGAAGTATCAAGA
Source organism: Palaemon carinicauda (assembly GCF_036898095.1). Classification (NCBI taxonomy): domain Eukaryota; kingdom Metazoa; phylum Arthropoda; class Malacostraca; order Decapoda; family Palaemonidae; genus Palaemon; species Palaemon carinicauda. The sequence goes on along the minus strand of NC_090733.1, from coordinate 123,893,228 downwards.
GAACATGAGAGAGAAGATTGATTGATTGATTGATTTGATGTTTTCTGACATCCTGACATCTAAGGTCATTGGCGCCGATATCGTTTATTGTATATAAAAATAAGAACATTCAAATCTAGGTTAGGTGAAAGGAGGAGATGAAGACCAAATGTTTACATATGTGTGTAAAATATAGTTTATAGTTTATATATGAAAGATCTATTTTAATGGAGTTACTCTTCTGGAAATAGTTTGATTTATTATTATTATTATTATTATTATTATTATTATTATTATTATTATTATTAAATATTATTAATAATTAATTAATAATTAATAATTAATATTTAATAATTAATAATTAATAAATATTATTATTATTATTATTATTATTATTATTATTATTAATAATAATTAATCAATAATTAATAATTAATATTTAATAATTAATAATTAGTAATTATTAATTATTATTAATTATTATTATTATTATTATTATTATTTGCCGAGTTAAAACACTAGTTGGTAAAGCAGGATGCTATAAGCCCAGGGGTTCTAACAGGGAAAACAGCCGTGAGGAAAGGAAACAAAGAAAAATAAAATATTTCAGGAAAAGTAACATTAAAATAAACATTTCCTATATAAACTATAAACACTTTAACAAAACAAGAAGAAGAGAAATAAGATAAAATAGTAGGCCTGAGTGTACCCTCAAGCAAGAGAACTCTCATCCAAGATAGTGGAAGACCATGGTACAGAGGCCATGGCACTACCCAAGACTAGAGAACAATGGTTTGATTTTGGAGTGTGCTTCTCCTAGAAGAGCTGCTTACCATAGCTAAAGAGTCCCTTCTACCCGTAACAAGAGGAAAGTGGCCACTGAACAATTACAGTGTAGTAACCCCTTGGATGAAGAAGAATTGTTTGGTAATCTTAGTGTTGTCAGGTGTATGAGGACAGAAGAGAAAATGTAGAGAATATGCCAGACTCTTCGGTGTGTGTGTGTGTGTGTGTGTGTGTGTAGGCAAAAGGGAAAATAAACCGTAACCAGGGGGAAGGATCCAATGTAATACTGTCTGGCCAGTCAAAAGACCCCATAACTTTCTAGCGGTAAGTGAAAAGAGAAGATGAAGACAAATGTAAAATATAGTTTATAGTATATATAATAAATGACATTATTCTTCTTAAAATATTTTATTTTAATTGTTCATTACATATGTAGTTTGTTTATTTCCTTGTTTCCTTTCCTCACTGAGCTATTCTTCCCTGTTGGAGTCCTTGGGCTTATAGCATCCTGATTTTCCAAATAGGGTTGTAGCTTAGCTTGTAATAATAATAATAATAAGAGTAATAATTATAATAATAATAATAATAATAATAATAATAGTAATAATTATAATAACAATAATAATAATAATAATAATAATAATAATAATAATAATAATAATAATAATAATAACAACAATAATAATAAAAGGGAAAAATGCGCAGATAAAATATATTTAAAAAAGTATGCAGACAAGAAAGGCTTGGAAGAGGAGGGGGACAAAGTGAAAAAAAAAAAACTAGAGGGGCACTCAGTAGAGCCAAGACCTCCGCCACGGCAGGTTTTTTGCCCAACCTTTTGCTCGAATCACTTCCACGCCTCAACATAGCAATTAATCCCTGAAACCTTCACTACTCTATGGGTATAATTGTGGCCAGGGAATTGTTAAAACACAAACGACCTTTTGCTCGACCTTGACCTTTGACCTAGGACTTTCAAAATCGAATCACTTCCACGTCTCAACATAGGAATTAATCCAGGAAATTGTTCACACACACAAACAAACAAACAGACAACCAACGTCGAAAACATAACCTCCTCCCAACTTCGTTGGCGGAGGTAAAAATGCGTCCTGAGGAAAGAGACAGTTAAGAAGTCGAAGATAACACCACATCCATTGGATAACCTTAAATTAACATAGGAAAGGAATTTGTAGGAGAACATACGCACACACACATACATACTCAAGTTACCTATTAACTCAACATGCCAACCATTCTTATATCCACTGGGACGTCTACAAGTTTCTCTGCGCCACTTGTCTTTCGTTTGTGTCTTTCGTTATTAATTCATGGCCATTTTTAGTCTCTTCTACTACAAAATAGATATGAGATGAAATGCAAAACCAAAGGGATTTTTTAAGGTAGATACCCATATATTGGTACATTTAACAATTTTTACAACAGAACACCTTATTTGGGCAGAGAGAGAGAGAGAGAGAGAGAGAGAGAGAGAGAGAGAGTGTGATACAAGGATTTTGGAAGTGTCAGAGATTTTTTAGGCCATCCGCGGAGACTCCATTACAGCTATTTAGTTTAAGCATTTAGAGTTCTTGTGTGTTTGAGTGTGAGAGAGAGAGAGAGAGAGAGAGAGAGAGAGAGAGTTACAAGGATTTTGGATGTCTCAAAGACTTTTTAGTTCATCCGCGGAGACTTGATTTGCTCTGATAGAGCGATTTACTTTAAGCATTGAGAGAGAGAGAGAGAGAGAGAGAGAGAGAGAGAGACCATGCCACAGAGAATAAGTAATCTCAAATTAACAACTGGGACTTTAAGAAAAAAAAAAGACAGTAATGAGCAGCAAATGAATCTCCAATTTCAGGTGACCTTTTGCAAGATGAGAAAACCAATTTTGACGTGGGTCAGCCCAGGAAATATTGCAATTAATAGGCAGCTGAGTTTGTGCAATAGGCTTTTTGCACCCTTTTCCTGAGGAAGAAACTTAATCAAGAAATTGTCTTTGCAAATGTGAGTCTATGCTTTCAAGTGCTTCAATATAAGAGTCAGTCCAATCATTTTTTTTTTTTTTTTTTGTAAAAAATAAAAGTGGGGGGGGGGGAATGTGAATGTTTTTGTTGGAAAACAAAAAATGGAATATATTCTATTTTCATTGAGAAAATCTATTTAGTTAAGGATGTAACAATATTAAACAAGTTAAAGTTAAGCGATCATAGAATAGTGAGAAGAAATGTTTTTAGATTTAAACATATTTTATTCTCAGTGAAAAAATAACTTGGTTGAAGATGTAGCAGTGTTAAATAAGTTAAACTCAAGCGGTCACTGAATGGTGAGAAGCAAAGAATTTAGATTTAAACATTTTCAATCTCAGTGAAAAAGTTAACTTAGTTAACGATGTAACCTTAAACAAATTAAACTAAAGGGATCACAGAATAATAAAAAGCAAATTTCTTTAGATCTAAAAAAAAGAGAAAAAAACTAATTTCAAGAGAAAATTAAAAATCATCTAATAAGAGAAAAATCTGATAAGTTTAGTTTAGCAACAAAATATAGGTTTAAATATTTAAAGGCCACTCATGAATGGCAGAGGCAAGGGACAGTGACATTGCCCTAGCAAGCAGGACAATGCCAAGAGAATGACCATATATACCATATGGTCAGCGCCCAAGGCCCCTCTCCATTCATGCTGGGACCAGGGAGGGCCAGGCAATGGCTGCTGATGACTCAGTAGATAGACTTATAAGCTCCCCCAAAACCCACATCCTTAGCTCACAAGGATGGTGAGGTTCCAGCGACCAAAGGAACTAATTTGAGCAGGACTCGAACCACAATCTGGCGTTCAACATTCAGGGACGTTACCCCATTATTATTATTACTATCCAAGCTACAACCCAAGTTGGAAAAGCAAGATGCTATCAGCCCAGGGGCTCCAATAGGGAAAAATAGCCCAGTGAGGAAAGGAAACAAGGAAATAAATAAATGAAGAGAACAAATTAACAATAAATCATTCTAAAAAAAGTAACAACGTCAAAACAGACATGTCATATATAAACTATTAACAACATCAAAAACAAATATGTCATAAATAAACATGTGAATGTTTATTGTTGACTTTTATTTTCCCGTGTAATACTTTCAACTATTTTAATCCAACACTTTCATTGGCGTCAATCATCTCTTTATGTCCTTTTTTTTCTTAAGAGGAATTTAATCAAGAAAGCTGGCAAAATCGTCGACTTTAAAACCAAGATGCTATTAATCTCGTTAACAGATTCAATAATCTGAACATTGTTCTTAACTCCGGATTCTTTCGAGATTAAAAGAGAGTATAAAAGCGAACATGATTTCACTTCGCTCGACTTAACCCACCTTCTCTACATTATTTTTTTTATAGATAATTTATTTCCCTTCTTCGTTTTAGTTCTTTAATTCTCCACGAGAGAGAGAGAGAGGGGGGCTCCTTTTTGTGGCTGCTTCAAGATGTACAAAATGGAAGAGAAAGAAAATCCAAGGGGAGAGAGAGAGAGAGAGAGAGAGAGAGAGAGAGAGAGAGTCTCCTTTTAGTGGCTGCTTCAAGATGTACAAAATGGAAGAGAAAGAAAATCCAAGGAGAGAGAGAGAGAGAGAGAGAGAGAGAGAGAGAGGCTCCTTTCTTTGCTTGCTTCAAGAACAACAAAATGGAAGAGAAAGAAAATCCAGAGCGAGAGAGAGAGAGAGAGAGAGAGAGAGAGAGAGAGGGGGGATGATTTTCGTTGCACAGAGGCTATGGCATTACCCAAGACTAGAGAACAATGGTTTGATTTCAGAGCGTTTAACAAAAATAAACCTAGGTCAGATTCTCCTTTCTTTACAGATCTTGAGTCAAATTTTCCAGTTCGAAGGTCTGTCGTCATTTGGAGAATTAATCGTATAGTGCCATAGACTCTATACTATGGTTTTTCACTAAATTGGGGTAGGGTTCTCTTGCTTGAGGGTACAATCGGGCACACTATTCTATCGTATTTCTCTTCCTCTTGATTTTTGAAGTTTTTAAAGATTATATATGAATGATTGATTTTAATGTTGTTACTGTTCTTAAAATATTTTAATTCAATTGTTAATTAATTCTCATGCAGTTTCCTTATTTCCTTTCCTCACTGAGCTATTTTCCATGTTGGAACCTTAGGGCTTATAGCATTTTGCTTTTCCAGCTAGGGGTGTAGCTTAGCAAGTAATAATAATAATAATAATAATAATAATAATAATAATAATAATAAAAAATATTCATTTATTTTAATGTTGTTACTGTTCTTAAAACAATCATTTTTTTCCTTGTTTCCTTTCCTCACTGGGCTGTTTTCCCTGTTGGAGCCATTGGGCTTATAGCATCTTGCGTTTCCAACTGGGGTTGCAGCTTAGCAACTAATAATAATAATAATAATAATAATGAAAATGAAGTAACAATAATAATAATAATAATGAAAATAAAATAATAATAATAATAAAAATAATAATAATAATAATAATAATAATGAAAATTAAATTATAATAATAATGAAAATTAAATAATAATAATAATAATAATAATAATAATAATAATAATAATAATAATAATAATAATAATAACAACATTGCGATATCTTCAAAGCACAGCATTTCCAAACCACATATGGACCTTGCACATTTGACAGAGAACAACCCCCCCCCCCACCCCCAAGGGCTGTTCTGCTTGTTCTTCGCTTGAAGGGTAGAACAAATGAGGCTATGCTAAATATAACAGATTTCATGAAGGACTACAGGGCAAGTCTCAAATGGCAATACAATTAGTGGTGTGTACAAACATAGAATAATGGGGGGACCAAACAGTGGGTTGTGGTAATTGAATGAAGAAAATGTTGTTGTTGTTGTTTTTATTATTATTTTTGTGCTGAGAGGTCATGCTACATTACTGTATTATTATTATTATTATTAGTATTATCATTATTATTATTATTATTATTAATATCATTATTATTATCATTATTATTATTAATATCATTATTATTATTATTATTATTATTATTATTATTATTATTATTATTACTTGCTAAGCCACGACTCTAGTTGGGAAAGCAGGAAGCTATAAGCCCAAGGGCTCCAACAGAAAAAATTGCCTGGCCCTCCTTGGTCCTAGCTTGGACGCTGATCAAACGTATATATTGCCAGTCTCTAGGCGCACTGTCCTTCTTCATAGCCTATGCCATTCGTGAACAGCCTTTAAACCTTGCGGAGCCCAGTTGAAAGCATGATGAACTAATCTCTCTTGTGGAGTGCGAAGAGCATGTCCAAACCATCTCCTCCTACACTCATCAGTAATCTCTCTTATAGTTTCACTTGAAAAAGCAGACACAATCGTCTTAAAGATTTCTAAAAGATGAATTTTTTAGTAGCTAAACCTATCGGTCACACAAAAAAAAAAAAAATATCTTTACACAATAAAAAATAAATAAAATTTAAATTCTTCATTGCGTTAACATAACCCCACTCCGTGAATGAAAAGATCACAGTATATATACATATATATATATATATATATATATATATATATATATACATATATATATTATATATATACATATATATATGTATATATATATATGTATACACACACACACACATATATATATATATATATATATATATATATACATATATATATATATATATATATATATATATATATATGTACATACATATATATATGAAGAAATGGAAATATAACTTGCGAATATGAAAAAAAAAATACTTTTCATACAAACAGACTTTAAATGAGTTGAAGAAAATGAATAAAGAAAGATTAAATGTTCGAATCCACCGTCCAAAAATAAAGAAAAACCTTCTTCATTCATTGCGTTAAATGGACCACTCTCACTCGCAAAAAAATATGAGTTAATGGAAATATCTTACAAATATTAAGAAAAGAAAAATAACCAAAGGGAAAGTAAAATTTTCCCAGTGGTTATTTTCCCTCTGAGCATCTCGTTTCCTAGTGACATATTCTACTGTGTTTGTATACACACAAACACAAACACATGTGTGTATATATATATATATATATATATATATATATATATATATATATATATATATATATATATATACAATACATACATATACATATACATCTTCATACCCTTAGTTTATCGTTCATAAAAAACTAATATCGATCCACAATGGTTAATAAACCACCCCCCAACCTTTTCTCTCTCTCTCTCTCTCTCTCTCTCTCTCTCTCTCTCTCTCTCTCTCTCTCTCTCTCTCTCTAAGCCCGCCCTAAGGAGAAAGCAGCCCCTCCGCATGTTTTAAATAACCCACCCCTAAAAAAAAAAACCTGGTAATCATAACTCTTTCGGAGGGAAAAGGTCGTCCATGCCTTTAGGTTTACAATGAACTTTCCATTTCGTTCGGTGGAGAAGTCCCTCTGCTGGTCCGCTAATTAGTTTTTTTTTATAGTTTATATATGAAATATTTATTTTAATGTTGTTACTGTTCTTTATTTTATACTAATTGTTATTTTTCTTGTAGTTTCTTTATTTCCTTAGCTCACTGGGCTATTTTTCCCTTGTTGGAGCCCTCGGGCTTATAGCATTCTGCTTTTCCAACTAGGTTTGTAGCTTACCAAGTAGTAATAGTAATAATAATAATAATAATAATAATAATAATAATAATAATAATAATAATAGTTACGCAAACTCCATCCACTGTAATGCTGTAAGATAGACATTTTACAGAAAAAAAACTCCCATAACTTTTCTTGAAAACCAAACCTGTTTTATTGATGGGTCCCATAGTAACCATAGGAATGTGATACCTGGTGTTCCTTAGGGTAGTGTTCTTGGCCCATTAAGTTTCATGCTTTGTGAACATGGGTGTCTTGGCCTAGAAAACAATGTTTTTCGTGTTGAACAGGCTGACATAAGTCTCTTTTTATAGTTTACATATGAAAGATCTATTTAAATTTTGTTACTGTTCTTAAATTTCTAATTTTGTTCATTTTTTCTCATATAGTGTATCTATTTCTTTATTTCCTTTCCTCAATGAGCTATTTTCAACTGTTGAACGCCTTGAGCTCATAGTATCCTGCTTTTCCAACTAGGGTTACTTCTTAGCTAATAATAATAATAATAATAATAATAATAATAATAATAATAATAATAATAATAATAATATGCAGATGATGCTACTCTCTTTGCACCAATATCATCTCCTGAGTCTAGACCTGTGGTTACTGAATCCCTTAATAGAGATCTAACTATAAGTGCATAGTGCAAATTATAACGGACAATGTTTAACCCTAGCAAAAAGTAACAATGCAAGTAGGTCAATGTCAGTGGTGCCTCTCCAAACAGAAGTTTGCATTGACATTGTCTTTCTAATTATGTACAACCCATTTAAAATTCTAGGCGTGAGAAACACATCTGGTCTACTTCGCCTTCAATTGCATAAAAAAAATTGACAATCAAGATTTCTGATGATCAATCTATCCTTAGAAAATATTTCAGTTCTTTTATTCATTGTGTTTCGATCATTGTTCTCCTGCCTTGCATTAAGCTTCTGACTCTCACCATAAATGTCAGGATGCCAGATACCTCCTAATCAATCAATCAATCAATCAATCAATCAATCGTCATCATTTCTTGGACAAAAACTTGCGATCTATTAAAGTCCTCACTACTGCTCTGGATATTAATCTCTGGCACCGTCTTTCACTTAGTTCTTTGTGAATGTTGCATAAGATTTTTCATAATTCTTACCATCACTTTTATTCAATCTCCCCAGACTATAACAACCAGTGCGTAGTACTAGGTATTATTATTATTATTATTATTATTGTTGTTGTTGTTGTTGTTGTTGTTGTTGTTGTTGTTGTTGTTGTTGTAGTTGTTGTTGTTGTTGTTACAAGCTAATCCTAGTTGGAAAAGCAGAATGTTATAAGCCCAAGGGCTCCAACATGGAAAAATAGCAAAGTGGGGAAACGGAAATAAACAAATAAATAAACTACATGAGAAGTAATGAACAATCAAAATATTCTAAGAGCAGTAACAACACTTAATTAGATATTTCATATATGTAAATTACAAAAACTTAAAAAAGGAGGAAGAGTAATAAGATAGAATAGTGTGCCCGAGTGTACCCTCAAGCAAGAGAACTCTACCCCAAGACAGTGGAAGACCATGGTACAGAGGCTGTGGCACTACTCTTCTTCTTCCCCACTGTTATCCCTAAATTAAGGGGTCGGTTGCCTGATGCGCCCTCTCCAATGCCCTCTATCAAAGGCATCCTCTTCCAGCAAACCTCTTCTCTCCATATCATTCTTCACTTTATCTCTCCCATCTAATTCTCTGCCTCCATCTTGATCTTCTCCCCCTGACAGGTTCCTTCCAAGCTCTCCTCATTCCCTCCCCTTCATCGATTCTCAATACGTGTCCACACCATCTCAGTCGTTACACTATTATCTTCTCAGTAGTCTTTACTACACGTCTTTACTATACCTGCCATTCTTCTTATTTCATCATTTTCAAACAATGATAATCTTATACTCCACCCTGTTAATTCTAATAGTCCTGCCTTTTCCATCATCATCATAAGGCTCAATACTACACGGTATTCCAAAAGTGTTATTGAAGCTGTAGCGAAGGCAATAAAAATATTAAAAACACCGACCTAAAATAAAATAAGGCACCAAATGAAAATGTGTAATAGCTACTTTCACCCAAAATAAGATAAATAGAAAACAAACAGTGCAATACTTTAAGCTAAGCCAAAAGCCCTCTGAGAAGTTAATTGCCTTGTCGTAAATGTTCAAACTCGTAAGACATAAAAAAAAAATATTCTTGCAAACCAGTTTTGAATGATTACATCATCATCAATATCGCAAAGCCTCGACCAGGATCTAAAAGGTATAACAAATATCAAGCAGAACAATATAAAAATGATAAATGCTAACTAATGGTAGTGGAAATTTCGCGAAATTGTCCTGGTCATGCGGCTTGAAAATGATTGATGACTGAATCAAATCTCTCTCTCTCTCTCTCTCTCTCTCTCTCTCTCTCTCTCTCTCTCTCTCTCTCTCTCTCTATCTGTATGAATGATGATTCATAGAGGTGGAGTGTACATTGTGTTATTCATACTGTCCTTGTCAATCTAATTTCTCAGAGTCCAATCATCAAACCTTAACAGCCTCCTATTATTATTATTATTATTATTATTACTATTATATTACTATATTATTATATTATTATATTATTATCATTATCATTATCATTATTATTATTATTATTATCATTATATTATCATATCATATTATATTATATCATTATTTTATTATTATTATTATTATTATTATTATTATTACAAGCTAAGCTCTAACTCTAGTTGGAAAAACAAGAAGCTACAAGCCCAAGGGCTCCAACAGGGGTAAATACCCCAATGAGGAAAGGAAACAAGAAAATAAACATCAGGAGAAGTAATGAACAATTATAATAAAATATCTTAAGAACAGTAACAACAATGAAATAGACATTTCATATATAAAATATGAAAACTTCGGAAAAAACAAGAGGAAGAGAAATACGATAGAATACCTTAGTGTACTCTCAGGCAAGAAAACTCTACTCCAAGACAGTGGAAGACCCTGGTACAGAGGCTAAGACACTACCCATGACTAGAGAATAATGGTTTGATTTTGGAGTGTCCTTCTAAAAGACCTGTTTACCATAGATAATGAGTTTCTTTTACCCTGCAGGTTGCTGTGGCCTGATTGGTTAGTCCCATTAGCGTCTGCAACCTTACCATCCTTGTGAGCTAAGGTTGGGGGGGGTTTGGGGGAGCCTATAGGTCTATCTGCTGAGTCATCAGCAGCCACTGCCTGGTCCTCCCTGGTCCTAGCTTGGATGGAGAGGGGCCTTGGGCGCTGATCATATAATATATGGTCAGTCTCTAGGGCATTGTCCTGATTGCTAGGGCAATGTCACTGTCCCTTGCCTCTGCCATTCATGAGCGGCCTTTAAACCTTTAAGTTGTAGAATATAAGTGTGCCCAGTTGCCAATTACTAAACGTAGACAGGATTCGAGTTCCTGCCACTATCGATGATGTAAAGGATCAGGTTTTTTGAAGGGCTATAATAGACGTATTGTGGATCGCAATTAACCTGACATATTATCGTATATTACTGTCTATGTTCATCTGTATTTACTGGTTCTTTCTTAACAATTAAATTTAATCTATTGGAGGTTACTTTGAATGTTTGGTGGCCTTTAGGTTTACTCAGTATATATAAATGGTTTAACATTTATTGGTAGAAAGAGCAATTACAGCAACTACTAGAGGGGCAATCAGTAGAGCGCAGACCTCTGCTACGGCAGCTTATTTCTCGACCTTGACCTTTGACCTTATCATGTATTAATTAGCGTGTATTTTCATACACTTAAATATGAACCAAGTTCGAAGTCTCTGTGACAACGATGTCCAAACTTATGACTGATTACGTGAATTGGACATTTTGCTTGACCGTGACCTTGACCTTCCAAAATTTAACAATTTCCAGGTTTTTACATAAAATTTTGATCCCTACAAGTTTCATTACTCTACGATTAAAATGGTAGCCTGGAAGTTGTTCACAAACACACACACAAACATGGGCGAAAACATAACCTCCTTCCATCTTCTTTGGCGGAGGTAATAAGAGACACTTGCAGAACAATGCAATGCTCTATATAGTTCCAATTATTCCACTATAATTCAATTAGCTCTTGAAAAATCTGTGTAATAAACTATACATGATATTACAAAGTTATTTTCAAGCTTACTAATTGTGGTATAACTAATAGTTTGTTGTGGCTTAAGGATAAAAAAGCCCTTGTAGGATTATTATTATGATTTTTATTATTATTATTATTAACTACGCTACAACCCTGGTAGAAAGAGCAGGAAGCTATAAGCCCAAGGGCTCCAAAAGGGAAAAAATAGCCCAGTGAGGAAAGGGAAAAAAAGTAAAAAAAAAAAAAACTACACGAAAAGTAATGAACAATCAAAATAAAATATTCTAATAACAGTAACATTAAAATAAATCCTTCA
>NC_090733.1:123873871-123876371 GCF_036898095.1 Palaemon carinicauda | reverse complement strand
ATCATGTTCGCAAAACCCAATTTTATAAACTGCATTCATTCGTCAGGACCACACAGCAATCGGCAAAAACATGCTTAGACATGAGTCTTTTATAGTTTATTTATGACATATTTGTTTTTGATGTTGTTAATAGTTTATATATGACATATTTGTTTTTGATGTTGTTAATAGTTTATATATGACATGTCTGTTTTGACGTTGTTACTGTGTTTAGAATGATTTATTGTTAATCTGTTCTCTTCATTTATTTATTTCCTTATTTCCTTTCCTCACTGGGCTATTTTTCCCTGTTGGAGCCCCTGGGCTTATAGCATCTTGCTTTTCCAACTAGGGTTGTGGCTTGGAGAGTAATAATAATAATAATAATTAGTCAAGAGACCTTGCTTAATCTTATTCTAATTCTATTTTCTGAGAAATATTGGAACAGAAGAATTGAAGTTATTATGAGATAAAGGAAAAATAGCTGCAATGGCATGTTATTGTATAAGATGACTGATTCACGAGTCAATCATGTTATTGTACAAATGTTGAATGATTCCCGAATCAATTCTATATGCAGGATTGTGATAAATAGCTATGTCTTTAACTCAAAATAGAAATTGGGGTCTTGAATCAAGTTTACGATAATTTCTTGGATAAAAAAAGAATCTATTGCATTCAACGTCTTGAAATTGCATTCAATCTTATAAAACATATCGTCTTGAAATCGCATTCAATCTTATAAAACATATCGTCTTAAAATTGCATTCAATTTCATAAAACATATCGTCTTGAAATTGCATTCAATTTCATAAACCATATCGTCTTGAAATTGCATTCAATTTCATAAAACATATCGTCTTGAAATTGCATTCAATTTCATAAAACATATCGTCTTGAAATTGCATTCAATTTTATAAAACATATCGTCTTGAAATTACATTCAATCTTATAAAACATATCGTCTTGAAATTGCATTCAATTTCATAAAACATATCGTCTTGAAATTGCATTCAATTTTATAAAACATATCGTCTTGAAATTACATTCAATCTTATAAAACATATCGTCTTGAAATTGCATTCAATTTCATAAAACATACCGTCTTGAAATTGCATTGAATTTTATAAACCATATCGTCTTGAAATTGCATTCAATTTTATAAAACATATCCTCTATGTGATACATAATATGTAACGTATCTGGCTGGTGATCGCCAGAGGTCGGTTCGAGTCCTCCTCGAGCTCGTTAGTTCCTTTGATCGCTGCAACCTTACCATCCTTGTGAGATAAGAATGAGGGTTTGGGGGGGGGGGGAGCCTATAGGATTACCTGCTGCGCCATCTGGAGGCATAACCTGGTCCTCCTAGACAGGGTTGCCAGGTTTACTAAGTGAGAAAAGGCCAACTTCTGATGAACTGCAGCTTTAAAAGGCCAACGCATTAGTTAAAAAAGGCCAAAAGTATAGCATTTAAGGACAACCTTTTTTATAATATTGCTTGAAGCTAACCAATTTAATAAAAAAAAAGGCAAATTTTGAAGTTTTTAGCCTGAAAAAGGCCAACCTGGCAAGCCTGCTCCTAGATCCTAGCTTGGATGGAGAGGGGGCCTTGGGCGATTATCATATGTACACTATATATGGTCATTTTCTAGGGCATTATCCTGCTTGCTAGAGCAATGTAACTGTCCCTTGCTTCTGTCATTCATGAGCGGCCTTTAAACACGCTTTATAACACCTTTGCCCATCAATATCAGTATCTCATATAGATAAAATCTTGTTCACACTATGCAACCGGTTTTCTGAGCGTTATCTTAAATAACACCCCAAAACAGCAAGGCAAGGAGGAACGATGTAGATACTGATGTAAAGCTATTTTAGATCTTGTTCACATTATGCCACCTGTTTTCTGAGCGCCATCTTCAATACCCAAAACAGCAAGGCAAGGAGGAACAATGTACATACTGATGTAAAGCTATTTTCGAATCATAAGAAATCCGTTGATTAAGTGTCAACAACCTGATTTCTTATGCCAAAGTAATTCGAAATAAAAAATAAAATCTTAAAAAGAAAATATTCAAAATGTCTCCATATATCTGTTCATACAAATTAGACTTACACATTCCATTTTGCGAAGGGAAATCACATTCAACTACTGTATTACCAAATAGAAATATCATTGCATTAATATCAGTGAAACGATATACTTGTTTAAATTATAGTGTCTTGTGATGTCTGTGATGCCTTACGAATGAAAACAAGAGTTCAAGGTTAATAAAATCAAATTCAGAACAGCTCAGGTCAGACCTTGCATTATGAACCACGACATTCGAACACAATCAGACTCATTTTAATACAAATTAACCCTCAAACATATCGTGACCTTGCCAAAGGTCAGGATCACAAGGGGTCGCACGATACGATGGGGTAATGAAAAGGTCTCTCTCTCTCTCTCTCTCTCTCTCTCTCTCTCTCTCTCTCTCATCTGTTAATTACATTTGTTTTATATCAATATTTACCCCAG
>NC_090733.1:123861371-123868871 GCF_036898095.1 Palaemon carinicauda | reverse complement strand
ATACGTGAAATCAGACTAATGAAAACGCCATATGTTTAATTTTATCTTCAAAGAAATCTAAAAAAAACCTGCTGTTCTTGTAATTTTTTAAAGATTTATATATATATATATATATATCTATCTATATATATATATATATATATATATAAGGTAATTCAGTAAAAAAAAAATAAATAAATTATTGATAACTATATAACTAAATGACGATATAGATGTAGATAGTTTGGGCAGGCTCTTCGCCCTCCCCAAGAGAGATTAGTTCACCAGACGTTCAGCTTGGCTCCACAAGGCACTAGAAGAATTGTAAGGCACAGACCTACATGGCTGAGGACTATGAAGCGCGAAGTAGGAGATGATGAATGTAGAAGTATTGAATTAAAAGCTCAAGTTAGAGGCGACTGGCGAAATCTAACCGAGGCCCTTTGCGTCAATAGGCGGAGGAGGAGATTATTATTATTATTATTATTATTATTATTATTATTATTATTATTATTATTATCATTATTATTATTAGCTAAGCTGCAACCAACCCTAGTTGGAAAAGCAAGATGCTACGAGCCCTAAGGCTCCAACAGGGAAAAATAGCCCTATGAGGATAGAAAATAAGGGAATAAATAAACTTTATGAGAAGAAATGATTAATTAAAATAAAATAGTTTAAAAACAACAATCACGAGAGACACCACATCGAAAGGATGTTATCTTTATTTAAAGAATTGACTTACGCCAAAAACTGAAAGCATTGCTTGGCTAAAAACGCCTCGACTTCAGCACTCTTTCATGTTTTCGAAGAGGTCGTAAACACATTACTAAACTGGAAACTCAGCTGTGGGCAAGTCTGCTTTAGGACTGGTTAAATACATTATTGCTTTACAATAATCAACGTGACAGGGAATTTGCTTGTTTAAGCAATGTAAGTGTTGTTTTCGCATGAACCAGAAACCAAGACAATACTTGTGTCTGTCCATGCAAAATAACTTATTGATACCCTGGTTAAATGCATTCTTGCTTTATAATGATCAACGTGACATGGAATTTGCTTGTTCAAGCAATGTAAGTTTTGTGTTCGCATGAACTATACTCAATTTTTTCTAATGAGGCGCATTTGCACCGACTCAAAGCGGTGCCCTTTTAGCTCGGAAAAGATTCCTGCTCTCTGATTGGTTAGAATTATCGTCTCTATTATTTCTAATGAGGCGCATTTGCACAGAATCGCAGCGGTGCCCTTTTTAGCTCAGAAAATATTCCTGCTCTCTGATTGGTTAGAATTATCGTCTCTAACCAATCAGCGATCAGAAAACTTTTCCGAGCTAAAGGGGCACCGCTGCGAGTCGGTGTAAATCTGCCACAGTAAAAAGAATTGACTATAGAAACCAAGACAATACTTGTGTTTATCAGCAGCCTACAATATAACTTTATGATACCCCTGGTCAAATGCATTCTTGCTTTACAATGATCAACGTGACATGGAATTTGCTTGAACAAGCATGTAAGTTGTGTTTTCGCGTGAACAAGAATCTAAGACAAATGTCATTATGTTGAACAGGTTGACGTAGTCTTTTTATAGTTTATATATGAAATATCTGTTTTGATGTTGTTACTGGTTTTAAAATATTCTACTTTAATTGTTCATCATTTCTCATGTCATCTACTTATTTCCTTATTTCCTTTCCTCACTGGGCTATTTTTCGCCCTAGAAGCCCTTGGGGAGAGGCAAGGGAAAGTGACATTGCCCTATCAAGCAGGGAAATGCCCTAGAGATAACCATACATACATATTATGATTACCCAAGCCCCCTCTCCACCCAAGCTAGGACCAGTGAGGGCCAGAGAATAGCTGCTGATGACTCAGCAGATAGACATATAGGCTACCCCAGACCCCCCATCCTTAGCTCACAAGGATGGTGAAGTTGCAACGACCAAAGGAACAAACGAATTTGACCTGGCGTTCACCAGTCAGGGACGTTACCACATCGGCCACGAGTAATGCGTTTTTTTTTCCTTTTTTTTTAAGCAAAAGTAAAATATAATACTGTCATAAAAATAACGAATTTGAGCTGAACTCCAACCCTAGTCTGGCGTTCACCAGTCAGGGACGTTACCACATCGGCCACGAGTAATGCGTTTTTTTTTTTTTAAGCAAAAGTAAAATGTAATACTGTCATAAAAATAACGAATTTGAGCTGAACTCGAACCCTAGTCTGGCGTTCACCAGTCAGGGACGTTACCACATCGGCCACGAGTAATGCGTTTTTTTTTTTTTTTTTTTTTTTTTTTTTTTAAAGCAAAGGTAAAATGTAATACTGTCATAAAAATAACGAATTTGAGCTGAACTCGAACCCTAGTCTGGCGTTCACCAGTCAGGGACGTTACCACATCGGCCACGAGTAATGCGTTTTTTTTTCTTTTTTTACAAGCAAAAGTAAAATGTAATACTGTCATAAAAATAACGAATTTGAGCTGGACTCGAACCCTAGTCTGGCGTTCACCAGTCAGGGACGTTACCACATCGGCCACGAGTAATGCGTTTCTTTTTTTTAAAGCAAAAGTAAAATGTAATACTATCATAAAAAAAAAAAAACTAAAAATGGAAATCACTGCGTTAAAGCTTATCAAGTACCATGTTCTCCAACCAACTTAAAAAGCAACTAGTCTGAATGAATCAAGATAACCCGAATAATGAGTGCTACAATATAACCAGTTTGCCTCAAAAAACCTCCCTCCCTTTCGGCCAATCCATTCTCTCAAATAAAAGCAGCAGTAAATAAGGCCCTTTGCATCTCGGACAGATAAATTTACGAGGCTACGCAATACTTATCTTTCGCAAGTTTTACCTTGAGGTCAAACTAAGACAGCTCAATTGTAAGTGGCTTACAATTGCTTTTTTTTCATTATTTTTATTATTTTCTATTATTAATTATTTTTCACTTTCAAATGACGTATTTTGTTGTTTCCAAATTTGGTGTCTTCTTATAATAATAATAATAATAATAATAATAATAATAATAATAATAATAACAACAACTACAATAATAATAATAATAATAATAACAACAACTACAATAATAATAATAATAATAATAATAATAACAACAACAACAACTACAATAATAATAATAATAATAATAATAATAATAATAATAATAATAAATGCATATCCACTGGAAATTCATTTACAAAAAAGGTAGAAATTCGATATTAAAATGACATTGTGGTTGATATTTGCATTGATTAAAATCACGCGTGTTAGTGATACACACACGCACACACACACACACACACATAATCTTCCTTTTTCTGTTAATTTCTAGACCCACTTAAAATCTTTTCTAAAGACCTCCAATATTATCACCCACGAAGCCTATCAAACAACACCTTACCCAACTGCTTCGCGTCTCCCACTGACAGTCTCTACTTCTTCAGCGTTTCCCATTGACAGTCTCTGGTTCCTCAGCCTTTCCCATTGACAGTCTCTGGTTCCTCAGCCTTTCCCATTGACAGTCTCTATCTAGTTCTTCACCATAAGGAAAGGAAAATAGAAATGTCGTCCTAGAAATTAATACCAATTTGCATTTGAACGTTTCTCCCTTCCCTAACCGAAGGGTGGCGTTAAATGAGTTATGCAATTAAGCAACGTTTGAAGGAGACAATGTTCAATTTCCAATTGTATTTCCTCTGTGACCAAGTATGCATACGCAAATATATACGTACATAAATACATATATCGTACATATAAATATAAATACATGTATACATGAACATATTTTAAGCACATAAGTATATATGTGCGTGATATACATACATGCATTCATAAACAGGACATTTTATATATATATATATATATATATCAAGTATATATATTATATATATATATATATATCAAGTATATATATATATATATATGCTCAATATACATAAAGACATGCAATAATACACACACATATATATATATATATATGTGTGTGTGTGTGTGTGTTTAAAATATACCATAATTTCTTATACATTATGCTAATACTAAAAAAGTTTATATATATATACATATATATATATATATATATATGTGTGTGTGTGTGTGTGTGTGTTTAAAATATACCATCATTTCTTATACATTATGCTAATACTAAAAATGTTTATATATATATATATATATATCTCGCATAGCCAACCTGGACGTTAGCCAAACACAATAACTGATATGTACTTACAAGTAACGATTGTTAATAAATCTACCAATTCATCATTTCATCTAACCTGGAAAAGAAGGAAAAAAGTGTGTTAATTCAGCTTGGTGGTAAAAAGGTTGTGAATTTTGTTACGACAGAAATCACATATAATATCACATCGTCTGCGCAAACTTGATTATTGTTCCATGATAATTCTAACACATTTTGGATGATGATGATAATAATAATAATAGCAGTAATACTACTACTACTACTACTACTACTAATAATAATAATAATAATAATAACAACAACAATAACAACAGTAATAATAATATAAATAATGATAATAATAACACTAATACTACTACTACTACTACTACTAATAATAATAATAATAATAACAACAATAACAATAATAATAATATAAATATTGAAAATAATAACAGTAATACTACTACTACTACTACTACTACTACTACTACTACTACTAATAATAATAATAACAACAATAATAATAATAATAATAATATAAATAATGATAATAATAACAGTAATACTACTACTACTACTACTACTAATAATAATAATAATAATAATAATAATAATTATAACAATAATAATGATATAATTAATAATAACAATAACAACAACAACAACAATAATAATAATAATAATAATAACTAAAGGGGCACTCAGCAGATCGCACACCTCCGCCGCTGCAGCTTATTTCTCAACCTTTTGCTTGACCGTGACCTTGACCTTTGACCTTGACCTTCCAAAATTTTATCATTTCCAGCTTTTTTTTTACATAACAGTTAATCCCTGGATGTTTCATTACCATACGATTAAAATTGTGGCCAGAAAGCTGTTCACAAGCAAAAACACACACACACACACACACAAACAGAGGGTGGTTGCGTCCTTGCCTCGTGATTGCCAGACTAGGGTTCGAGTCCCGCTGAAACTCGTTAGTTCCTTTGGTCGCTGCAACCTCCCCTTCCTTGAGAGCTAAGGATGGGGGTTTGGGGGAGCCTATAGGTCTACTGAATCATCAGCAGCCACTGCCTGGCCCTCCTTGGTCCTAGCTTGGGTGGAGAGGGAGCTAGGGCGCTGATCATATGTATATATGGTCAGTTTCTAGGGCATTGTCCTGCTCGATAGGACAATGTCATTGTCCCTTGCCTCTGCCATTCATAGGCGACATTTAAACCTTTATAACATAACCTCCATTCAACTGCGTTGGCGGAAGTAATTAAATATAATAAACTAAAGCTAATGAAGAGTCACTATCAATAAAACACTTTATTTAAGGAAAATGGAAAATGATAAACAAACCAGGTGGTTTTTAATTGCTGCTTATTAAAATTGAAGTCGAAAAGATGACAGTCACCCAGCTCACCAATCCTCCTCGTCTCTCACTTCCAAAATAGGAATTTTCTACCTTCCTCTATGTTCCTTTATCGTTTGATCTACGTTTCAAAAAAGGAAGTGTTCCGTGATTTCCCGTTCGTAGTAATAGTAGTGGAATTATCTATAATATAGCAATAGAAACACAACTGGTATTGCTGATGTCTACATCAATGTTTTTAAAATTTACTGAGCGAAACTAGTTCTTAGAGAGAGAGAGAGAGAGAGAGAGAGAGAGAGAGAGGACCATCAATATTTCCAATTGAATATTCATCTCGAAGGAGAATTATCGAACTCATCTTCCTTAGTAACTCTGCCTATATCAATGTTGTTTCAAAATTTGCTGGGTGAAACTAGTTAGAGAGAGAGAGAGAGAGAGAGAGAGAGAGAGAGAAATTCTGCTCTTAGAGAATAAGTACCAATGACAATCAACATTTCATATCTCTGACATTTCTATTTGCTTCATAACTTGCTACTAATGTTCACAGAGAGAGAGAGAGAGAGAGAGAGAGAGAGAGAGAATTCTGCTCTTAGAGAATAAGTACCAATGATAATCAACATTTCATATCTCTGCCATTTCTATTTGCTTCATAACTTGCTACTAATATTCACAGAAAGAGAGAGAGAGAGAGAGAGAGAGAGAGAGAGAGAATTCTGCTCTTAGAGAATAAGTACCAATGATAATCAACATTTCATATCTCTGACATTTCTATTTGCTTCATAACTTGCTACTAATATTCACAGAAAGAGAGAGAGAGAGAGAGAGAGAGAGAGAGAGGAGAGAGAATAAGTACCAATGATGAATAATATTTCATGATATCTGACAATTTTGTTCGCTTCATAACTTGCTATTAATATACAGAGAGAGAGAGAGATAGAGAGAGAGAGAGAGAGAGAGAGAGAGACATCCTCTTACTATACAACATACACCACATGTGGAGAGGCTTAATCAGCTATCAATATGTGAACTCTCATTAACTAGCTGGGGAAGGGGGGAAGCCCCTGTCAATTATGACTTTCAATTATAGGTTACCCTTGAAAGTGACATTGGGGTCACACTAATCACAGCCCTTGACCATTCATACAAATTAACGGGCAATTAAACAGGTGCTGAAATGGTAATGAATGTAAAAAGAAATTTATTGATATACTGTATATAACCTCTTTTTCATATAAAACAAAATTTTGATGAAGTTTCTTTACTTTATTAGTTGAGAAACTAATAAGAAAATGATTCTTTTACTTTATTAGTTGCCAGATTAATTAGTAGGAAAATTATTTCTTTACTTTATTTGTTGCCAAATTAATTAGTAAGAAAATCATTCCTTTACTTTATTTGTTGGCAATTCAATTATATAAAAAAGTAATCCTTTACTTTTTTAGTTTCCAAATTAATTAGTAAGAAAATTATTCCTTTACTTTATTTGTTGGCAATTCAATTATAAAAAAAAATATTCCTTTACTTTATTATTTGCCAAATTAATTAGTAAGAAAATTATTCCTTTATTTTATTTGTTGCCAAATCAATTAGTAAAAATATTATTCCTTTACTTTATTAGTTGCCAAATTAATTTGTAAGAAAATTATTCCTTTACTTTATTAGTTGCCAAATTAATTAGTAAGGAAATTATTCCTTTCCTTTATTAGTTGCCAAATTAATTAGTAAGAAAATTATTCCTTTACTTTACCTGTTGCCAAATTATTAAAAAAAATTATTCCTTTCTTCCTTTACTTTATTAGTTTCCAAATTAATTAGTAAGAAAATTATTCCTTTACTCTATTAGTTAACAAATTAATTAGTAAGAAAATTCTTCCTTTACTCTATTAGTTGACAAATTAATTAGTAAGAAAATTATTCCTTTACTTTATTAGTTTCCAAACTAATTAGTAAGAAAATTATTCCTCTACCTTAGTTGTCAAATTAATTAG
>NC_090733.1:123844762-123855871 GCF_036898095.1 Palaemon carinicauda | reverse complement strand
TGTTTTCAAATTAAACATTAAATTGATCTAAAATCAAATCATAAAAAAGGATAAGATATTGTGTTATGATGTATAGGAGTGTGACGTCTGTATGATAGGTTATTTAGTTTATCTATTGAGCCAGCTGCTAACACTAATTAAATTTTGCGCAATACAGCCTTGTATTTCAATGGGATGGCTTAAGAAATACGTTTGGAATACTGACTCCCCCATGACAAAAAAAAAAAAAAAAAAAAAAAAAAAAAAAAAGGCTTACATGAATAGATGTACATCTAAATTCTAACATCATTAGATTGAAAAATTCTACGGGAATTACATACCACAAATCAAAGGTTTTTTTTTTTTTTTTCTTTTTCTTTTTTTTTAATTCGAATCAGAAGCTAATGCTAATATGCCTTGTAAACAGTTCTGTAAATAATGTATATAATTAAATTCTACACTATACCATCAAGCAAAGTGTAGGAATTATCATTATCATTAGTAGTAGTCAAGCTACAAACCTAGTTAGAAAAGCAGGATGCCTTAAGCCCAAGGACTCCAACACGGAAAAATAGTCCATTGAGGAATGGAAATGAGGAAATAAATGATATACGAAGTGATAAAGAAGTTAAAATAAACTATTTAAAAAAAAAAACATTAACAACATTAAAACAGATATTTCATATATAAACTAAAAAAAGGACTAAAGTCAGCCAGTTCAACATAAAAACATTTGCTGCAAGTTTGAACTGTTGAAGTTTTACTGATTCAACTACCCGATAAGGAAGATCATTCCACAAGTTGATCACAGCTGGAATTAAACGCACAAAAACACACACACACACACACACACACACTAACCAACTAAAGGACTGATAAGAACATACGAATAGGTGGGTCATAAAAGCTTTTATTTTTTTTTTTTTTTTTGTAAGAGTGAGAGCAAAGGTCTTGAAGAGGGAGTGAGGAAGTGAGAGGATATACATACACAAGAGGGCAAGAGTGAAGGTTACATCTCCTAATAGTGTAAAAGCACAAGGATATTGTATGCCATCCATAAAAAAATCAATGAAGGAATCTATCTTTTCCCCTTTAAAAAAGCTAATAACTTTTTTTTTCTTTAAAGCTACATGATTTTCCTTCAACCTCTTCACCTGAAAATAATTGAAAACTCCTTTCTGACTCCCTCGAAAGCTAAAGCCTTTCCCAGATCGATATAAACAACTTGATGAAGACAAATAAGAATTTAAAAACTTTAAGAATCACTTGAAACCTAAAGTATTTTTCCAAGTCAATATAAATAATTTGATAAAGACATTTAAAAAGTAGCCTTAACCTCTTCATCTAAGAGAGAATTTAAAAACTTTAAGAATCACTTGAAACCTAAAGTATGTTTTTCCAGATTAATACAAACAACTTGATGAAGACATATAAAAGGCAACACAATGAAAATCCTAAAATATTTATCTCCATCAATACTTCAAACTTGAATCCTTTTCCAGATCAATATAAACAACTTGATGAAGACATATAAAAGGCAACACAATGAAAATCCTAAAATATATATCTCCACCAATATTTAAAACTTAAGGCCTTTTACAGATCAATATAAACAACTTGATGAAGACATATAAAAGGCGACAGAATTTAAATCCTAAAATATTTATCGCCACCAATACTTAAAACTTAAAGCCTTTTCCAGATCAATATAAACAACCCTCAGTGTTTTAATTCTTTCATTCTACCTTGTTTTGAGTATTGTTCTCCTGTCTGGTCTTCAGCTGCTGATTCTCATCTTAATTTGTTGGACAGAAACTTACGGTCTATTAAATTTCTTATTCCTGATCTAGATATTAATCTCTGGCACCGTCGTTCAATTAGTTCATTATGTATGTTGCATAAGATTTTTCACAACTCTGACCATCCGTTACATTCAGATCTCCCTGGACAATTCTATCCTGTTCGTAATACTAGGCAGGCAGTTAATTCTAATAGCCAGGCCTTCTCCATCACGAGGCTCAATACTATGCAGTACTCTAGAAGTTTTATTCCAGCTGTGACCAAGTTGTGGAATGATCTTCCTAATCGGGTGGTTGAATCAGTAGAACTTCAAAAGTTCAAAGTTGGAGCAAATGCTTTTTTGTTGACCAGGCAGACATAGTCTTTTTATAGTTTATTTATGACATATTTGTTTTTGATGTAGTTGATAGTTTATTATATGACTTGTCTGTTTTGACGTTGTTTCTTATTTTAGAATGATTTATTGTTAATTTGTTCTCTTCATTTATTTATTTCCTTATTTCCTTTCCTCACTGAGCTATTTTTCCCTGTTGGAGCCCCTGGGCTTATAGCATCTTGCTTTTCCAACTAGGGTTGTAGCTTGGATAGTAATAATAATAATAATAATAACTTGATGAAGACATATAAAAGGCGACAGAATCTAAATCCTAAAATATTTATCGCCACCAATCGGGATAACGAGGGCACACTTACCCAAGCGCCACATAATATAAACACGCCCACCCATTTAGGTTAATGGCATGACTTTCCAAAAGGGCACCTGTTGGTCCTTTCCATTGACCTAGCCCTACTCGCCCTCCATACCCCACCCTACCCCGGGGCACTCGCAAACACATAATGGCACCTGACATACACACCGGAGCCACACCCCCTTTTTCATTGGCTCGGACACTCCGAGAAGGCCAAGGCTCGGGAGAAAACGAGTCACATTTCAGAAAGCTTTAGGCCGAGGTAAATAGAAGTGGGGCGGTGGCCCCCAACCCTTTTTTTTTTTTCCTTGTCGCAACCCTGTGTGCGATGCCCAAACTAATCCTGGCATCCATCTCTTTTGTTCGACGTGTACCAAGGCAGACCCAGATAGTTCCAAGAGTCTCTCTCTCTCTCTCTCTCTCTCTCTCTCTCTCACTTTCTCTCTCTCTCTCTCTCTCTCTCTCTCCTGAAAATGGCAGTAGGAAAGCAGCTCTCTCTCTCTCTCTCTCTCTCTCTCTCTCTTGAAAATGGCAGCAGGAAGGCAGCTCTCTCTCTCTCTCTCTCTCTCTCTCTCTCTCTCCCTGAAAATGGCAGCAGGAAGCATCTCTCTCTCTCTCTCTCTCTCTCTCTCTCTCTCTCCTGAAAATGACAACAGAAAACAGCCCTGATGCCTACGACTAAAAGCCAAAAAATAAAAAAAAAAAATAGGTAACACGAAGATGAAAACAAACCCCCAAGAGGATGAAGACCGGAGATTTTATTTACGACAACATCTCTGAACTGCACCGCACAAGAAGCGATAACTCGCGGCCTCGCCCGGAGGGGTTTATTTACACCGCCGATCTGCACCGCACAAAAGGAGATAACTGGCGGCGGGCTCGCGGGAATTGCCAAGGAACAGCTACTGCCCGGTCTATAATTTTCTCCTCGTGATCAATGCAGGTGAAGTTTCCAGGGGCAGCAAAGGCACATACCCACATATCAGGGTATATCTAAATGAAGAGCTTTTGAGAACAACTAACCTGACATTCATTCTTGGGGCAAATACCTGCGGTTGAAAGCTACTTATTGACCTCAAATATCAAGCTATAATCATTATATAAATTATTAAATTTAAGTTTAAATACAAAATATATATGTAGAGTAACATTATTGTGAAGACATATAATATCCTATAATATTTATACGCTTGTATGCACACACACACACACATATATATATATATATATATAATAAAGCCTAAAATACCATTTATGTATGAAATTAAGTACAGTAACTTTGTTTATGCAAATGCAAACAAACACAGCCTAACAGTTCCACATAATATATATACACTATATATATACATATGTATATATATAAATATATATATACATATATATATATATATATATATATATATATTAATGAAGTCCATGATACCACTAAAACTATAATACGGAATGAAAACGTTAAAGAAAAAAATATTATCTTGTCTTCCAATTGGATCCGATTCTGAATTTGGAAGGACATACTTTTAAATCCCTGAATAGGATATATTTCTTTTTTTTAGTGTATTAGCATTAGACAACCGAAATCTTCATTACTGCCTGTATACATTACTATTAATAAACACTTTAGAAGTACCAATAGAGAGAGAGAGAGAGAGAGAGAGAGAGAGAGAGAGAGAGAGAACTAAAACCGCTGCACTAGATATATTTCAATAAAAGGAATCAGTATTCCACAATGCATAATGCTTCTTGGCATATTCTTGAAAATCATCATCATTATTATTATTATTATTATTATTATTATTATTATTATTATTATT
Organism: Palaemon carinicauda; assembly: GCF_036898095.1. Lineage (NCBI taxonomy): Eukaryota > Metazoa > Arthropoda > Malacostraca > Decapoda > Palaemonidae > Palaemon > Palaemon carinicauda. Next base: position 123,851,592 of record NC_090733.1, on the reverse strand, counting down.
ATTTATTATCATTTATTATTTTATTATTATTATTATTATTATTATTATTATTATTTGTTATTATTTATTATTTTATTATTATTATTATTATTATTATTATTATTATTTATTATTTATCATTATTTTATTCATTATTTCATTATTTTTTATTCATTATTCATTATTTATTTATCTATTATTATGTATTTATTATTATTATTATTATTATTATTATCATTATTATTATTTATTATTTATCATTATTTGTCATTACGATTTTTTTTTGTGTGTGCAGAAAATCTGCACACACAAAAAAGTCGTAATGACAAAATATACGTGACTATATATCACCCTGTCTTGAACTCTACATTCCTATCACCATCTATCATAAAGAGTTACCATTAATCATATAAAAGGTCACCGCATATATTTTCTGACCCCATTCTCGAAACGACCAGCAAATCGTAGTGACAAATCGGTCATACGATCAGAAGTGACAGGGTCCAGCCTAAGATCTTTTAACATGCTTCGCCAACCGAAGGATCGTGATTGGCCGATTAACACCGACACCTTCTCACAGCTGATTTATGTATACATCATAATAATAAATAATAATAATAATAAAAATGATAATAATGATAATAATGATAATAATAATAATTAAATAATGAATAATAAATGAAAAATAATAAAATAATAATAAATAATAAATGATAATAACAAATAACAATAATAATAATAATAATAATAATAATAAATAATAATAAATAAATAATAATAATAATAAATAAATAAATAAACAAATAAAAAAATAATAAATAAATAAATAATGAATAAATAAAAAATAAATAAAATAATAATAAATAACAAATAATAACAACAAATAACAATAATAATAATAATAATAAAAATAATAATAAATAATAATAAATAAATAATAATAATAAATAATAATAATAAATAATAATAATAAAACAGATTATAGGTAATTAAACAGTGACCCACTGGGTTGGTTAATAATAAATAATAATAAATAAATAATAATAATAAATAATAATAATAAATAATAATAATAAAACAGATTATAGGTAATTAAACAGTGACCCACTGGGTTGGTGTGTGCAGCACTAGCTATTATAGAAGCAGATGTAAAAAGAAGTTACGGTATACGATTCCATTAGAATGAAAAGAAAAAAATATTAGCTGAAAATATATAAAATCATACTGAAATAAATGACTTATAACTGCAAGCACCATCTAGTCAGGCAAGCAAGCAAAGGACATTAGATGGTAAATAAGGAAAAGATAATTATCGAAAGATGTTAAAATGTAACCCAACTTCATACATAATTCATAATACGTAATTCATTCAGCGCAAAACTAAACTGCAAAGTCGATCTAGAAAATATAATGACGTAAAAAGATGGCAAATTTACTTCTATCATCTGAATCCTGTAATAAATTGGTAACAGCGACCCAGGACTACATGGCTGAGAACTATAAAGCATGAAGTAGATGATGAATGGAGAAGTACTGATTTAAAAGCTCAAGATAGAGACAACTGGCGAAATCTAACCTGGGTTCATTGCGTCAATGGACGTAGGTGAAGATGATGATCTCTCATACTATATGTAAAAACTATAAAGCTTAATAAATATTCCCAATAGATACCCTCTGACGTAATCCATGTACATCTTGCTAGAAAAGAGGAGCAATGAGATAACGTTTGAAGAGCAATGAGATAATGTTTGAGGAGCCGAAACAGACTATTTGAGAGGCAACCGACCACAATGCTTGTGGGCTGAACACGTTAAAGACTTGTACGATGAGTTTCCCTTTTCTGTTTCGTACTGCCATAAAGCTTTAGTCATAATATATATTCTCTGACATAATCCATGTACAGCTTTCCAGAACAGAGGAGCAATGAGATAATGTTCATTTGCGAGCGAAGCGAGCCACGCTGGAGCAGACCGACCATGGTGCTTGTGGGCTGAACCTGTTAAAAATTTATACAAAAAGAGTTTCGCTTTTCCGTTTCGCAATGCCATTAGATATGATTTCCACGGAAATCTTTAAAAACTCAAATAAGAATGAAATGGAGAGTTTCTCCATTCCTTTTCCAAGCCTCAAGCCATTGTCGAGGAGAAGAAACTGCGAATCATGTTTACACCGAGATGGATTACCCGTGAAGGGTCAACCGCTCTGACAAATGGTTCTTACTTTCCAACCAAAGACCTCTGGGAGCTAAAAACTTTCACCTTCAATTCACAGATGTCCAAGGTCTTCTGACTTGAAATAGCTAGTCTGCTATCTGCTATCACCTTAGAGCATAAAGAGGACAAACCTATAGCTGACTTTCATTTCTCTTTGAGCACTGTTAGAAATTGGCATTTACTTTGTAGTACATGACATTAGGAACGAATGAAGGCCTCTACAATGAAAAAAAAAAAAAAAACATTCTTCGTCAGAGCAGCAAAATAGCCACAGCGAAGTGGTACAATATTATATATATATATATATATATATATACACATACATATACATACATATATTTGATATATATATATATATATATATATATATATACATAAAATATTCCAAATAACTGTATTCTCCTATATGTATGAATTGATAAATAAAAAATATCCAGCCAAAAAAAATCATGATTAAGAAAAGAAAACATCCAGTCCTCCTGTACTTGAAATCTCTACCATTATCTAAATTCAATCCTATTACCTTTATCTTCATTCAATCAGATGACAAAGGATTGCATCGTTCTCCTTTTTCGTTTGTTTTTGTTTTTCCAATTGATCGAATTACTCGATTACATTCATCTTTCTCTCTCTCTGCTACTTTTCTCAACCCTTACCCTCAAGTCTGGATAATGTTCAAGCTTATACCTATGTCTTTATCTTAAACCTTACACATATGTCTGTCTTAAATCTTGTACCTATGGCTTAGTCTTAAACCTTGTACCTATGTCTTAGTCTTAAACCTTATACCTATGTCTTTAGCGTAAAACTTATCCTATGTCTTAATCTTAAACCTTATACATATGTCTTAGTCTTAAGCCTTATACCTGTCTAAATCTTAAACCTTATCCCTATGTTTTTATCTTAAACCTTATACCAAAGTTTTTATCTGAAACCTTATACCTATGTTTTTATCTTAAACCTTATACCTATGTTTTTATCTTAAACCTTATACCTGTTTTTATCTTAAACTTTATACCTACGTTTTTATCTTAAACCTTATACCTATGTTTTTATCTTAAACATTATACCTGTTTTTATCTTAAACCTTATACCAATGTCTAACTCTTAAACCTTATACCAATGTCTAACTCTTAAACCTTACACCTATGTTTTTATCTTTACCCTTATACCTATGTCTGGATAAGGAACAAAAAAAAAAAAAAAAAAAAAAAAAAAAAAAACGCCCTAAAAAAACCACCGTAATTCGATGCTATAGTTCCCTCGCTTCCAGTTCATGATTCATAAGTAGGGGAGCCGTCAAAACCCGCCCATTCATATATCACGTTACAATATCTGGTTCTGCAGTATTTTGCTAAATTAATTCCAATGTATTGAATTACAAGCAACTCGTTTCGACGGGCTGTTTTTAACAAACTGGTTAGGTTGACGACCAAAATAAATTTGGAAAAAATAGAATAATACAAGCAAAATAAATTGGAATAAAGGGAAATAAAATTCAACAGGATACCGACATCTTGAAACCTGTTGAGCCAACTCAAATTGTTCATGTGGAATAAATTGGGGAAAAAGGGAAAATAAAATACAGGCAAACTGAATTTCAAAAAAAGGAAAGTAAAATTCAATAGGATACCGACATCTTGAAACCTGTTGAGCCAATCCAAATCGTTCATGTGGAATAAATTGGGGAAAAAGGGAAAATAAAATAAAGGCAAAATAAATTTGAAAAAAAGGAAAACAAAATTCAACAGGACATCTTGAAACCTGTAGAGCCAACTCAAATCGTTCATATACAATAAATTGGGGAAAAAAAGGAAAATAAAATACAACAGGCAAAATAAATTGGAAAAAAGGAAAATAAAATTCAATAGGATACCGACATCTTGAATCCTGTTGAGCCAACTCAAATAGTTCATATGGAATAAATTGAAAAAAAAAAAGGAAAATAAAATACAGGCAAACTGAATTTCAAAAAAAGGAAAATAAAATACAACAGGCAAAATAAAATGGAAAAAAGGAAAATAAAATTCAATAGGATACCGACATCTGAAACCCGTAGAGCCAACTCAAATCGTTCATATGGAATAAATTGAAAAACAAAAAAAAAGGAAAATGTAATACAACAGGCAAAATAAATTGGAAAAAAAGGGAAAATAAACTTCAACAATATACCGACGTCTGAAACCTGTAGAGCCAACTCAAAAGAGGCAAGGTTAGCCCAATGGTGAACATAGATGAAAGCGTTTATAAAGCATTTGAGGCTGGACACCCGACCCCTTTTGAGAGACTAACGAAGAGTGAAATTAATTACCGATAATGGCGGTGAAAAGTTGCACACAGCCACATTAAGGCAAGAATTGGCCAGCCGGAAGACCGGTGTGCTAACTTGATGCTGTTGTTGTTGTTGTTTTGGTTATGTTGTCAAATTCAATGTTGCTGGCTAATGTTGATGATTTTCTTGACGCTATTGATGTTGTTGCTATCATTTTGGTTCTGTTCTCACTGCTAATGGAATACTTTCTTACGTGACCCTACCACTTTTCAGTCTACACTACAGCTTACTAGCCAGGCTTATTACTTGACCCTCCTGTTGTCTGACAAGGCTTATTATTTAACTCTCCTGTTTACTGACCAGACGTATTACTTGACCCTACTTTTGACTGATCTGTTTTATTATTTGACTCTCCTGTTGACTGATCAGACATTACTTGACCGTCCTTTTGACTGACCTGTTTTATTATTTGACTCTCCTGTTGACTGATCAGACATTACTTGACCGTCCTTTTGACTGACCTGTTTTATTATTTGACTCTCCTGTTGACTGACTATTCTTATTACTTGACCCTCCACTTGACTGACCAGACTTATTACTTGACACTCCTCTTGACTGAACTGCTTATTATATGACACTCCTGTTGACTGACCAAGCATATTACTTGACCCTCCCTTTGACTGAACTGTCTTATTATTTGACCCTATAGTTGACTGACCAGCCAGACTTATTACTTGCCCCTCCTGATGACTGACCAGCCTTATTACTTGACCCTACAGCTGACTGACTAGACTTATTATTTGACCCTCCTTTTGACTGAACTGTCTTATTATTTGACCCTATAGTTGACTGACCAGCCAGATTTATTATTTGCCCCTCCTGTTGACTGACCAGACTAATTACCCGATTCTACAGTTGACTGACCAGCCAAACTTATTACTTGTCCCTCCTGTTGACTGGCCAGACTTATCACATGACCCTACAGTTGACTGACCAGACCTATTACTTGACCCTACAGTTGACTGACCAGACCTATTACTTGACCCTTTAGTTGACTGACCAGCCAGACTTATTACTTGCCCCTTTAGTTGACTGACCAGCCAGACTTATTACTTGCCCCCTCCTGTTGACTGGCCAGACTTATTACTTGCCCCTACAGTTGACTGACCAGACCTATTACTTGACCCTTCAGTTGACTGACCAGACTTATTACTTGCCCCTTTAGTTGACTGACCAGCCAGACTTATTACTTGTCCCTACAGCTGACTGACCAGCTTTAGTTGACTGACCAGCCAGACTTATTACTTGCCCCTACTGTTGACTGACCAGACTTATTACTTGCCCCTTTAGTTGACTGACCAGCCAGACTTATTACTTGCCCCTTTAGTTGACTGACCAGCCAGACTTATTACTTGACCCTTTAGTTGACTGACCAGCCAGACTTATTACTTGTCCCTACAGCTGACTGACCAGCTTTAGTTGACTGACCAGCCAGACTTATTACTTGCCCCTACTGTTGACTGACCAGACTTATTACTTGCCCCTTTAGTTGACTGACCAGCCAGACTTATTACTTGCCCCTTTAGTTGACTGACCAGCCAGACTTATTACTTGCCCCTTTAGTTGACTGACCAGCCAGACTTATTACTTGCCCCTTTAGTTGACTGACCAGCCAGACTTATTACTTGACCCTTTAGTTGACTGACCAGCCAGACTTATTACTTGTCCCTACAGCTGACTGACCAGCTTTAGTTGACTGACCAGCCAGACTTATTACTTGCCCCTACTGTTGACTGACCAGACTTATTACTTGCCCCTTTAGTTGACTGACCAGCCAGACTTATTACTTGCCCCTTTAGTTGACTGACCAGCCAGACTTATTACTTGACCCTTTAGTTGACTGACCAGCCAGACTTATTACTTGTCCCTACAGCTGACTGACCAGCTTTAGTTGACTGACCAGCCAGACTTATTACTTGCCCCTACTGTTGACTGACCAGACTTATTACTTGCCCCTTTAGTTGACTGACCAGCCAGACTTATTACTTGACCCTTTAGTTGACTGACCAGCCAGACTTATTACTTGTCCCTACAGCTGACTGACCAGCTTTAGTTGACTGACCAGCCAGACTTATTACTTGCCCCTACTGTTGACTGACCAGACTTATTACTTGCCCCTTTAGTTGACTGACCAGCCAGACTTATTACTTGACCCTTTAGTTGACTGACCAGCCAGACTTATTACTTGTCCCTACAGCTGACTGACCAGCTTTAGTTGACTGACCAGCCAGACTTATTACTTGCCCCTACTGTTGACTGACCAGACTTATTACTTGCCCCTTTAGTTGACTGACCAGCCAGACTTA
>NC_090733.1:123832262-123837262 GCF_036898095.1 Palaemon carinicauda | reverse complement strand
GTTCATAGTTGGAGCAAATGTTTTTAAGTTGACCAGGTTGACATGAGTCTTTTTATTGTTTATATATGACATACAGTATCTGTTTATGACGTTGTTAATAGTTTATATAGGACATATCTGTTTTGATGCTGTTACTGTTTTTAGAATGATATATTGTTAATTTAGTCTTATCATTTATTTATTTACTTTTTTCCTTTCCTCACTGGGCTATTTTTCCCTATTGGAGCCCTTGGGCTTAAAGCATCTTGCTTTTCCAACTAGGGTTGTGGCTTAGCTGGTAATAATAATAATAATAATAATAATAATAATAATAATAATACGGATAGAAATTCCGATCACCTGAATTACTGAAATACGGCAAGGAACCGTATATGTTTACAGAGAATTTCCGATTAAAATTACGGTTTGTACTTGGTCGTGAAAGGCAAATTACAATGGATAATTATCCAAATACCGACATTGCTTGGGCGTGAAATATTACTGGCTTGTGGGTACACTCGGGCACATTATTCTATCTTATTGCTCTTCCTCCCGTTTTTTTTTTTTTTTTCATATTTAAAATTTAATTGAAAGCTGTTACCGTCTTTGAAATAAATTATTTTGATTGTTTATTACTTTTTGAAGTTTATTTATTTCCTTATTTCCTTTCCTCACTGGGCTATTTTTTCCTGTTGGAGCCTTTCTCTTCCTCCAGTTTTTTTTTCATATTTAAAATTTAATTGAAAGCTGTTACTGTCTTTGAAATATATTATTTTGATTGTTTATTACTTCTTTTGAAGTTAATTTATTTCCTTATTTCCTTTCCTCACTGGGCTATTTTTTTTCCTGTTAGAGCCTTTGGGCTTATAGCATCCCGCTTTTCAAACTAAGGTTGTAGCTTAGCTTGTAATAATAATAATAACAATAATAATATTAATAATAATAATAATAATAATAATTATTATTATTATTATTATTATTATTATTATTATCATCATTATTACCATTATTATTATTATCCCCAAAGGTTAATTATACCGGAGAATCTAATCAAACTAAAATTACTTAACCGCGAAGATCCACCATCGCAAAATCAAAGCAAAGAGATACTTCACAACATGAAAAACTTCAAGATATCTCTTACGCAAAAGAAAAGCTAATCCAACTGCATAAGGGAAAAAAAACGCGTTCAACGCCAGCTCCGATAATACAATACCTTCAAATTATCATTACCCAGCAAGGCTTGTTTTTATTCTTGCCGGTCTTGCGCGATTAGAAAGTTTAAAAGCATCGGATTCTCTAGAAATTGCAGAGAATGTGAAGCTCTTAATGTCGTCAGAGTTAATGGATTCACACGAGGTAAATTGCCGGTGTCAAATCATAGCTTTTCGGCTGATCAACTTTGCAAGTGGTCCTTTGAAGAAAAATTAAATGAAACCAACAGTAAAAGCAAGTAATAAATGCTAGCGTCAGCTTAAGCCATATATGGGATGGAGAGCTTTTGGTAAACAAAATGAAATTATGAAAATTAAAATCTCACTTTCTCTAAAATGAAAAGAGGTTTTGGTAAACAAAATGAAATTGCGAAAATTAAAATGCCACTTTCTCTAAAATGAAGAGAGCTTTTGGTAAACAAAGTGAGATTACGAAAATCAAAATGCCACTTTCTCTAAAATGAAAAGAGGTTTTGGTAAACAAAATGAAATTACGAAAATTAAAATGCCACTTTCTCTAAAATGAAGAGAGCTTTTTGGTAAACAAAGTGAGATTACGAAAATCAAAATGCCACTTTCTCTAAAATGAAAAGAGCTTTTGGTAAACAAAATGAGGTTACGAAAATTAAAATGCCACTTTCTCTAAAATGAAAAGAGCTTTTGGTAAACAAAATGAAATTACGAAAATCAAAATGCCACTTTCTCTAAAATGAAAAGAGCTTTTGGTAAACAAAATTAAATTACGAAAATTAAAATGCCACTTTCTCTAAAATGAAAAGAGCTTTTGGTAAACAAAATGAAATTACGAAATGTAAAATACCACTTTCTCTAAAATGAAAAGAGCTTTTGGTAAACAAAATGAAATTACGAAAAGTAAAATACCACTTTCTCTAAAGTGAAAAGAGCTTTTGATAAACAAAATGAAATTACGAAAATTAAAATGCCACTTTCTCTAAAATGAAAAGAGCTTTTGGTAAACAAAATGAAATTACGAAAATCAAAATGCCACTTTCTCTAAAATGAAAAGACCTTTTGGTAAACAAAATGAAATTACGACAGGTAAAATGCCACTTTCTCTAAAATAAAAAGCATTTAATCAGGTGGTCAAACCAGGTTTTAACTTAAGCATCAGAAACTCTGAGCCTTACTAAAGCCATATAGCATACGCTAGTTACAACTCAAAGAGCTATGGAAAGAATAATGATGGTAACAACACCAAGAGACAGAAAAAGAGCAACATGGATACGAGAACAAACTAAAGTAGAGGATATTCTAACGTGTAAGAAAAAGAAATGAAAATGGACAGAATATATGAGAATGACAGATAATAGATGGACACTAAGAATAACAGAAAGGGTCCCTAAAGATTACAAACGAAGCAGGGGAAGAAAGAAAAGACGATAGATTCACGAGCTAAGAAACTTTGCGGGCATAGACTGGCTGGAAACACCATAATCAGACTGGAGAGGAAGGACATGTCTGTGGCCTTTGTCCTGCAGTGCACTGGTTATAAATGATGAATATGTCTTTATATATATATATATATATATATACACACACATATATATATATATATACATATACATATACACACACACACACACATATATATATATATATACACAGTACACTAAAATATGCATGATTATAAGCATGTTTCACTTGATGCCCAAATATTCTATTCTAATTATTCATTACTTCTCGTCTAGTTTATTTAATTCCTTATTTCCTTTCCTCGCTAGGCTACTTTCCTTGTTGAACCCCTTGGGCTTATAGCATCCTGCTCTTCCAACTAGGGTTGTAGCTTAGCTTGTAATAATAATAATAATAATAATAGTAATAATAATAATAATAATAATAATGGTATTGGCTACCTGCAAACCATTGCAATAGATAAAAAGTTATGATCGAAACCAACACGAGCAAACCTACAACCAAGGGCTTGCCTACAACATACATCACCTTGACTTTCACCCGTCCGATTATGCAAAGCGCTTCGGTCACGCTATCTGCGCTAACACAGCCAGGACAAGGCGGTCAAGCCTATTTTGGTATGCAAATCACGACCGAACGATTAAGACTTGTGCGTAGACGTCATCTGCCAAGCGTTTCCTTGCAGTGAGACGAGGCAGATTACAGACTAAGTTATAGCGGGCACTTGGTAGAGCGCATACCTTCGCCACCGCCAATTCGGATAACAATCGCCGCGTAATGACATAAACTGCACTTTCTGCAAGTTCATTGACCTTTGACCCCAAGTGCTAACAACGGTGATGACATCACTATATCATGTTGTATATCACAAAATATACAATTGAATTATCCTCATTTTTGGCACTAGTTTCATGCAAATCGGATAAAATTTGACAGCAATTTGGCAAAATGACGTTTTTGACCTTTTCGTGACCTTGGCATTTGCTTTTGAGCCAATCACTCCCAAAATCCAATCAAACTGTCCTTGGGTCATGGCCAATCATCCCATCAAATTTCATATGATTCGGTCAAATAGTCTTTGAGTTATGCGAATCACAAGCACACAGACAGACATACTAACAAATAAATAAATACGCGACTATCAAAACATACCCGTTGGCGAATGTAAAAAAAAGAGACATTAATAAAATCCATTGACTAAATGGATAAACTATAGTCCATTTCTTTTAGCGAGGCATATTTGCACAGACTCGAAGCGGTGCCCTTTTAGCTCGGAAAAGTTCCCTGATCGCTGATTGGTTAGAATGATCTTGTCCAACCAATCAGCGATCAGGAAACTTTTCAGAGCTAAAAGGGCACCGTTGCGAGTCGGTGCAAATATGCCTCGCTAAAAGAAATGGACTATAGGTAAGCTGAGCCTACAACACGACAGGTCAACGAAGGAAAAATTGTTTAACATCGTAAATACGTCACCGACGGCCAATCAAACAACCTCTATTGGAATCACCTGTATGTCGACATTCAGAATATCTGCTGGATAATATTTCAGCGATTTAAAACTTAATCCTAACTTTAATGGCAATGAAATTGACACAGACTTTCGGAAAATATTAGGTGAAATTCCATCTGATCTGATTTACAATTTCTATAATATTTGGGGTTGTGGTGGCCGATGTGGTAACGTCCTTGACTGGAGATCAACAGACTGGGGTTCGAGTCCCGCTCAAACTCGTTAGTTCCTTAAGTCGCTGCAATCTCACCATCATTTTGAGCTAAGGATGGGGGGGTTTGGGGCATGTTATAGATCTACTTGCTGAGTCATCAGCAGCCATTGCCTGGCCCTCCTTGGTCCTAACTTGGGTGGAGAGGGGGCTTGGGTACTAATCATATGTATATATAGCCAGTCTCTAGGGCATTGTCCTGCTTAACATGGCAATGTCACTGTCCCTTGCCTCTGCCATTCATGAGCGCCCTTTCAACCTTTAACGACCAGTTCACTTTGAACAACAGTGCAAAAAATACCAACAGAAATGGCAAAAATAAATTGCAGACTCATTACAAGAGATTAAAGATTAAACTATTAAACATCCAATGACAACTAATCTGCTGACTCATCATAAACTTGCAATGAATATTGAAAGGTGAATAAAAAAATATTCAATATTGCAGAATTGCTCATTCATATATTCGTGACCTGGTTAGAAATTTTATTACAGAAAGCATTTATTTAATCCCTAATTAAAACGGTGAGAGAGAGAGAGAGAGAGAGGGAGAGAGAGAGAGAGAGAGGAGAGAGAGAGAGAGAGAGAGAGAGAGAGAGAGTATCGGGAATGCTTTATATTATTTATTAATTACTTTTCTTGTGTTTTCCTA
>NC_090733.1:123682262-123827262 GCF_036898095.1 Palaemon carinicauda | reverse complement strand
GTTTGTTTAGAGTACGTACACCAGATTCATATCTGTATTGGCTCTGGATTGCACAACAGAGAGAGAGAGAGAGAGAGAGAGAGAGAGAGAGAGTTTGTTTAGAGTACGTACACCAGATTCATATCTGTATTGGCTCTGGATTGCACAACAGGAGAGAGAGAGAGAGAGAGAGAGAGAGAGAGAGAGAGAGAGAGAGTTTGTTTAGAGTACGTACACCAGATTCATATCTGTATTGGCTATGGATTGCACGACAGGAGAGAGAGAGAGAGAGAGAGAGAGAGAGAGAGAGAGAGAGAATTTGTTTATGAGTATTTGGACAAGATTTTATCTGTATTGGCCAACGGGAAAGTAACTCGGAAAGTAAATGAGAGAGAGAGAGAGAGAGAGAGAGAGAGAGAGAGATCCACTGCCAAATAATGTAATTATATCAGCTATCTTTTACACTATGCTAAACCTGAAAATTCTTCCAATGCTTAAGTTCCACAGGTAGCAATCAAGTATGCATACATTGAGAAGCTATATAATCAGAGAAGTTCAAAATACGCGTCTTGTACACGTGTAAACAAATACTGTATGGCATAATATTTGTACAATTTTTGAGAGTGAGTATGGGAGAGCGCCTCATGCCAATAACAACTTGATTTTATGTCTATAATTGAAAAATGATATTTTGATTATAAAATAAATTTTTGAATATACTTACCCGGTGAATATATAGCTGCAACTCTGTTGCTCGACAGACAAACTCTACGGAAAAAACTCGCCAGCGATCGCTACACAGGTTGCGGGTGTGCCCAACAGCGCCATCTGTCGACCAGATACCCAGCTCTTATGTAAACAAAGACTCAATTTTCTCCTCGTCCCACTGCGTCTCTATTGGGGAGGAAGGGAGGGTCATTTAATTTATATATTCACCGGGTAAGTATATTCAAAAATTTATTTTATAATTAAAATATCATTTTTAAATATTTAACTTAGCCGGTGAATATATAGCTGATTCACACCCAGGATGGTGGGTAGAGACCAGTAATATATGTTTACATTTTATGAGCTAAGAGTTTTTTATTTCATTTTAGAAGTTATCAAAATAACAAAAACAAAATAAATAGGTACCTGGTAAGGAAGTCGACTTGAACAATTACTCTGCCTTTTAAGTACGTCTTCCTTACGGAGCCTCGCGATCCTCTTAGGATGCTGATCGACCCCTAGGAGCTGAAGTATCAAGGGTTGCAACCCATACAACAGGACCTCATCAAACCCCTAATCTAGGCGCTCTCAAGAAATGACTTTGACCACCCGCCAAATCAACCAGGATGCGAAAGGCTTCTTAGCCTTCCGGACAACCCATAAAAAACAACATTTCAAGAGACAGATTAAAAGGATAAGGAATTAGGGAATTGTAGTGGTTGAGCCCTCACCCACTACTGCACTCGCTGCTACGAATGGTCCCAGTGTGTAGCAGTTCTCGTAAAGAGACTGGACATCTTTCAAGTAAAATGACGCGAACACTGACTTGCTTCTCCAATAGGTTGCGTCCATTATACTTTGCAGAGATATATTTTGCTTAAAGGCCACGGAAGTTGTTACAGCTCTAACTTCGTGCGTCTTCACCTTAAGCAAAGTTCGGTCTTCCTCACTCAGATGTGAATGAGCTTCTCGTATTAACAATCTGATAAAGTCTGACCAAGCATTCTTTGACATAGGCAAGGATGGTTTCTTAACTGAACACCATAAAGCTTCAGATTGGCCTCGTAAAGGTTTAGTACGCTTTAAATAGAACTTAAGAGCTCTAACAGGGCATAAGACTCTTTCTAGTTCATTGCCTACGATCTCCGATAAGCTGGGAATATCGAAAGATTTAGGCCAAGGCCGAGAAGGCAGCTCATTTTTGGCTAGAAAACCAAGTTGCAGCGAACAAGTGGCTTTTTCCGACGAAAATCCGATGTTCTTGCTGAAGGCATGAATCTCACTGACTCTTTTAGCCGAGGCTAAGCATACCAGGAAAAGAGTCTTAAGAGTGAGATCTTTCAGGGAGGCTGATTGTAACGGCTCCAACCTGTCTGACATGAGGAATCTTAGTACCACGTCTAAATTCCATCCAGGGGTAGCCAAACGACGCTCCTTGGTGGTCTCAAAAGACTTAAGGAGGTCTTGCAGATCTTTATGTTTGGAAAGATCTAAGCCTCTATGCCGGAAGACCGATGCCAACATGCTTCTGTAGCCCTTGATAGTGGGAGCTGAAAGGGATCGTCCTTTTCTCAGGTATAAGAAAAAATCAGCTATTTGAGCTACAGAGGTACTGGTCGAGGATACAGAAACTGACTTGCACCAGTCTCGGAAGACTTCCCACTTCGATTGGTAGACTCTAATGGAAGACGCTCTCCTTGCTCTAGCAATCGCACTGGCTGCTTCCTTCGAAAAGCCTCTAGCTCTCGAGAGTCTTTCGATAGTCTGAAGGCAGTCAGACGAAGAGCGTGGAGGCTTTGGAGTACCTTCTTTACGTGTGGCTGACGTAGAAGGTCTACCCTTAGAGGAAGACTTCTGGGAACGTCTACTAACCATCGAAGTATCTCGGTGAACCATTCTCTCGCGGGCCAGAGGGAAGCAACTAACGTCAACCTTGTCCCTTCGTGAGAGGCGAACTTCTGCAGTACCTTGTTGACAATCTTGAACGGTGGGAATGCGTAGAGATCCAGATGTGACCAATCTAGGAGGAAAGCATCTATATGTATTGCTGCTGGGTCCGGGACTGGAGAGCAATAGATTGGAAGCCTCTTGGTCAGCGAGGTTGCAAAGAGATCTATGGATGGTTTACCCCAAGTGGCCCAAAGTCTCTTGCACACATCCTTGTGGAGGGTCCATTCGGTTGGAATTACTTGCCCTTTCCGACTGAGACAATCTGCTATGACGTTCAAGTCGTCTTGGATGAACCTCGTTACTAGGGAGATGTCTTGACCTTTTGACCAGATGAGCAGGTCCCTTGCGATCTCGTACAACGTCAGTGAGTGGGTACCTCCTTGTTTGGAGATGTACGCCAAGGCCGTGGTGTTGTCCGAGTTAACTTCCACCACTTTGCCTCGAAGGAGAGACTTGAAGCTTTTCAAGGCCAGATGTACTGCCAACAGCTCCTTGCAGTTGATATGCATGCTCCTCTGACTCGAGTTCCACAGTCCTGAGCATTCCCGACCGTCTAGTGTCGCGCCCCAGCCCACGTCCGATGCGTCCGAGAAGAGAACGTGGTTGGGAGTCTGAACAGCCAAGGGAAGACCCTCTCTTAGGTTGATATTGTCCTTCCACCAAGTCAGACAAGACTTTATCTTTTCGGAAACCGGGATCGAGACCGCTTCTAGCGTCTTGTCCTTTTTCCAGTGAAAAGCTAGATGGTATTGAAGAGGACGGAGGTGTAGTCTTCCTAGTGACACAAATTGTTCCACGGATGACAGCGTCCCTACCAGACTCATCCACAGCCTGACTGAGCAGCGTTCCTTCTTCAGCATCTTCTGGATGGATAGCAGGGCTTGATCTATTCTGGGGGCTGATCGTCTTGTTGTTCAGCAACGTCCTCATCAGAGGGTTCCTCATCCGAAAACTGATGAGGAAACGGCAACGGAGTGGGCAACGTCTGGCTCGCTGAGTCCGGTCGCACTGGTGCATGCGTGACGGAGCCGGACGCAACATCATGGAACTGCTGCACAGTCTGTGAACTGTCAACAACCATGGGTGCGCGAGGAAGCACAGCGTCCACCCGAGACTGTCTAGACCGTCTGGGTTGTGCAGTCAACACCATACCGGGTTGCTGAGGTTGACGCACTGCGTCAAAACAAGTCACCTCTGCTGGTTGTTGAACGTCCTGAACGTCAACAACCACCTCCGAGCGTCGCTTAACGTCAACGTGCGGCTGGCAACCCACAATGGGTCGCATCGGTGGAGGAACCACCTCAACTGGCAGACGCGAGAAGGTTACCTCAGCGTCAACAGGGCGCACAACCGACCGGTTGGAAGGTTGTTGGCCAGAAGGTTCGGCAGCAACCTTCTCCGCATTAAAGTCCTCTATCAAGGACGCAAGCTTGGACTGCATGTCTTGCAGCAAAGCCCATTTAGGGTCTACGGGAGCAGGTGCGGCAACAGACGGGGTTAGCGACTGAGGCGGTACCGCTTTCCATCCCTGAAAGCCTTGTTTATGCATGACATAATTGTACAGCAAAACTTCAAAGGCTCGAAAACAGCTGTGAAGTTGACCTGTAAAAAACTTGGAGCGTCTCCTGGCCAGGCGCCAGGGAGAGTCTATGAGATTTGAGAAGTCTATCTGGGCAGAGGCATGAACTCCCAAGCCGAGAACTTCTCTCGTGTCATATCAGACTCTCGCTCTATAAGCCAGTTTAAAAGAAGGGAAAGCAAAGGCTGTATCCCCCAAACTCCTCCTGGTGATAAACCAGTCGCCTAGCCAACGTAAAGCTCTCTAGGGGAGCGAGAGAGCACTAGCTTAAAAACAACGGCTTCGAAGTAGCTAGGCCTAGTGTAAGCTCTGACGTTTAGGCGAACGAGGAGCAGCAGTTACAAAAAGATCCGGACAAAGATCCTTAAAAAAAAAATCATCATGATTTAATTAAAGTCCATAGAGGGCTAAGCAGCTTTAGGCTCCTCTCCATCTGACAGAGTCCTCAAGGGAATATCAGTAGGAGGGGGAACAGCAACTTCCTCATCTACAGGAACCTTGTCCGATAAAAGCTGAGTCTCAAGCAAGGGAGAGACCTACCGTGGTGGCAATGCTTTACAAGCAGAGTCCACACTCACTGGTGCATTAGTAGCGGACCAGAACGCAACGTCATGTAACTGCTTGACAGTCTGTGAACTGTCAACAACTGAACTGTCAACCACAACAGGTGCGTGAGGACGCACAGCGTCCACTCGAGACTGCTTTGACTGCCTAGACTGAGCAGTCAAAACAACTCTAGAATGCGGAGGTTGACGCACAGCGTCAAAACAAGTCAACTCCGATTGTTAGCGAACATCTTGAACGTCAACAGGAGCATCAGCAAGTGGCCTAACGTCCAAATGCGGCTGAAAATCCACACGAGACCGCATCGAGTGTGGTTCTAAACAACCTGACTGACGTGACTTAGCTACGCCAACGTCAACAGGAAGCACAAAGGAACGTTAGGTTGGCTGAAAGCCAGGATATCGATGAGATAAACGGCTAGACTCAACGGACTAATCGGCAGAATAGTCTTCCATAAGGGAGGCAAGCATATTCTGCATGTCTTGCCATACAACCCATTAAGGATCAACGGAAATGGTTGTGGTAAGAGACGAGGGTAACGTCTGTGACCGCAACACTTTGCCAACAAAAAAGACTCGGAGTCTGTGTTACGCTTTTGTTAGGCGGCGAGCAGTTATCCGATGACTGCATAGGGTCAGAGCTGTCCTAATGGCTGTAACCAGGACGCTGGACCTGTCCTGAAAGGACTGACTTTCGCTTAAGGGCTTCGAAACCTTGTTACAGGTTTCTTATGCGAAAAGCCTTCGGATGACGAGGAGAAAAAACGTCTCTCTCGTCTTATGGTAGGGGAGATCTTGGTAAGATACACCCGATACCATAGAGGGAAACGTCTGTTCGTTGATCAAGGCCTCTCGAACCCATAAGTCGTTCGACATTACTTCTCCCCTGTTTGGGAGCTTGCAAGAGGTCCCGGACTAGGTGAACGACAGGCACGAACAGACGAACCCTCGGACGCAACACTGTAACACTTTGCGCAATATCACTTTATCACTTCGATTTTCTGTTTTGCACTTATTTCACTGAAATCGAAACTTTTACTGATTTCTACCTGAAGCACGCAATTCTACCCTTATCAAAAGGTAGTAATTGCGAAATCAGTCGTATAATGCAAGCTCATTAATACCAGCAAAAAACAGAAAACATATTTTAAGATAAAAATTTCAGTGGCTGGGGAAGAGACTAAACACTAGTTCCTTCAAAACTACGTTTTCAATCTCTAACCGCACATAGCCTGGGGACGAGAATAAAAACTAAAAACGTTTTATCCTTTCTCCCCGTACCGAGACTAGGGACGAGAGCAACTCGAGAACAACGTTACCCGCTTGAACGGAACGTTTTCTCTCCTCTCTCTCCCTCCGTCTCTATCTCTCTCTCTCTTTCTCTCTTGATTTCGCACCTAAAAGAAGAGCCCAATTACATTTCGTCAAAAAAACATGTTATTTGACCAAAGGAAAAAACTGAAAGGTTTTTCAATTAAAAAGTTCCTTTAAAATAGAATTTAAAACATTTAAGCTTAGAAAGAATGAACAAAACGTCAGAATCGATTTACTCTTTCTGCAAAGTGAAACCGTGATACACTCTCTCTCTATCGTAACGATAGAGCGCATGTTGAACGTCCTGAACGTCAACAACTGCGTAGCATAAATAAACTAAACGTTAATTCATCTTTGAAAAAGGTACGAAGACTATTCAAAGAAATTCTTTCATAAAATATTTCATTTAAAAAGTTTTAAATCCTTAGCTCTTTAAAAGCTATTTACGATATAAAGGGCTCAACGTTGATTAACTTCGGTTTCCAAGTTAGGACCGCCTACTCTCAGGAAAGGTCGCATATAAACAAAACATTAAAATTAATTTTTTATGTTTATTATAAATGGAAAGTTAATCGAAGAGGAAAATCTATAATTAATTTATAACGTGATAAGATAATTACTAAAAGCCTAAACACACTTCCGTCTAAGGGAAGGGTCGGCCATTTAAAAGTGAAAGAAAGTCCATACTCTCTTTGTCACCAAAATTAAATCTATCCAAAACGAGTTCAAGATTTA
This sequence comes from Palaemon carinicauda, assembly GCF_036898095.1. Taxonomy (NCBI): domain Eukaryota; kingdom Metazoa; phylum Arthropoda; class Malacostraca; order Decapoda; family Palaemonidae; genus Palaemon; species Palaemon carinicauda. The sequence goes on along the minus strand of NC_090733.1, from coordinate 123,820,434 downwards.
AGATGAAGATAAAACACCTGCACTGCGAAAGCTCAAACCAGAATATAGTACTTCACCAAATATGATGGGAAAAACTCCAGGTTTCAACAGCGAGTAAAGTACGTCTTGTCGACACGTCGACAGAGAGAAAATTGAGTCTTTGTTTACATAAGAGCTGGGTATCTGGTCGACAGATGGCGCTGTTGGGCACACCCGCAACCTGTGTAGCGATCGCTGGCGAGTTTTTTCCGTAGAGTTTGTCTGTCGAGCAACAGAGTTGCAGCTATATATTCACCGGCTAAGTTAAATATTTAAAAATAAACATCTAATATACTGACTTAGCAAATTAGGAACATCCAGAATCGTAAGAATAAATTTAGGCAAATCCTCAAAAGTTTAAAGACCATTCATGAATGGCAGAGACACGGGACAATGATATTGCCCTAGCAAGGAGGACAATGCCCTAGAGACTAACCATATATACTTATGATCAGCGCCCATGCTAGAAACAAGGAGGGCCAGGTACTGGCTGTTGATGACTCGGCAGGTAGACCTGTAAGCTCCCCCAAAATCCCCAGCCTTAGATCACTAGAATGATGAGGCTGCAGCAACCAAAGGAACCAAGGAGTTTTTGAGAGGGACTCGGACCTCCTTGCTCTCAATAAGTCTGCTATCACTACCATACTACTACTATCAATAACAACAACAACAACAACAACAACAATAATAATAATGAATAGGAGCAAAAGATTCAAATTTGTAATATAACCTACAAGAAATATTCAAAATAATCTCACCTGAAAATAGAGAAAAAAAACCATATCCATACAATAATTTTTACTTGAACCTAAAAATTATGTGAAATGCCTCAACAATAAATTAAAAAAATAAAATATCTTTTGAAAACCACATCGTCAAGAAATAATTTCCCAGAACACAACAATTTGTAATCTTTATCAGATTTTTAAATGGCTTAAATGTCATCTATATTTTAACCTACTGGTAACTTTGAATTTTTCCTACATGAGTTTGTACGTCCCTTGTTAAAATCCTTCAAGTTTATCATTATTAATTTTCAAAATATAGAAGTAAAAGCAGGTTTAAAGGTAGACCAGGGTTAGCAGAGGCAAGGGACAGTGACAATGCCCTAAGATTAACCATATATCATTACTATTATCACTAGCTAAGCTACAACCCTAGGTTTGGGTGGATGGATGGTGTGAAAAAAGCTCTGGGTGATAGGAGGATAGATGTGAGAGAGGCAAGAGAGCGTGCTAGAAATAGGAATGAATGGCGAGCGATTGTGACGCAGTTCCGGTAGGCCCTGCTGCTTCCTCCGGTGCCTCAGATGACCACGGAGGTAGCAGCAGTAGGGGATTCAGCATTATGAAGCTTCATCTGTGGTGGATAATGTGGGAGGTTGGGCTGTGGCACCCTAACAGTACCAGCTGAACTCAGTTGAGTCCCTGGTTAGGCTGAAGGAACGTAGAGAGTAGAGGTCGACTTTTTGTTTTGTTTCATTGTTGGTGTCGGCTACCCCCTCAAAATTGGGGGAAGTGCCTTGGTATATGGATGGATGGAAGCTACAACCCTAGTTGGAAAAGCAGGATGTTAGAAGCCCAAGGTACTGTACTGTATATTGAAATAGCAAGGCAAAGCCATGTAAGAAGGGAGGCCCAAAAAATCAAACCAAAGTAATACTCTACAGGATTCTTTCATTAAAAGCCATCTGATCATCAAAATGATATTTTTATAATAAAATAAATTTTTGAACATACTTACCCGCTGGTTATATAAGAATGGCTAAAGTCCCTGGACGCCCGGCAGAAATTCAAAATCTCGCGGCAATCGCAGATATGCCAGGTGTATACTAGCGCCCTAGCGGTAGACAGGCCGAACTATTCCAACCAATTCAGACCTTCCATGCCCCTTGGTCTCTACAGGGGAGGAGGGTGGGATTATAACTTATATAACCAGCAGGTAAGTGTGTTAAAAAATTTATTCTATTAAGAAAATATCATTTTTAAACATAAAACTTACCCACTGGTTATATAAGAATGGCTGATTGACACAATTGGTGGTGGGTCAGAGACAGCAACGTAATTGGAAATTCACTTAAGAGTTACACATAACAAACTTAAGAGGTTCGTACCTGATAAGGAAGCTGACTGCAATGGTTCTCTGCCTCATTCTGCCTGCTATCCTTAGGAGATCCAGCAGTCCACCCAGGGGGCTGACGATCTCTAGGAGCTGTCAAACAGTGCCATAACCTATAACTTGACAGGACCTCAACTAATACCCTTGTTGCGGGCGCTCTCAAGGAACAAAATGACCACCTGACCAAATCAAAGATTGCGGAAGGCTGTCGACCAATCTCCACATATAACCATAAAAACTCTACAAGTTCCAAGAGGGAGAAAAGGGTACTAGGAATTAGGAGAGCGCAGTGGTAGATCCTTCACCTACTACTGCATTTGCCGCAACGAATGGACCCAAAGTGTAGCAGTCCTCATAAAGAATCTGGACACGTTTCAAATAATGGGATGCGAATACAGATTTACTTCTACAAAACGTTGTATCCATTATGCTTTGCAGAGAACGATTTTGTTTAAAAGCCACCGAAGTAGCTACGGCTCTAACTTCATGCATCTTAACCTTGAGCAGCTTTAGGTCCGCCTCACCACACTAGGTGTGAGTCTCTCTAATCAAGAGCCTTATAAAAAAGGATAAGGCATTCTTTGACATAGGCAGTGTAGGCTTCTTAACTGCACACCAAAGAGCCTCTGAGTTGCCTCTCAAATTCTTTGTTCTGTCTAAATAGACCCTTAGTGCTCTAACAGGACAGAGCACCTTCTCCAACTCCTCGCCCACTACATCATAGAGATTAGCAATCTCAAAAGACTTAGGCCATGGATGGGAAAGATGTTCATTCTCGGCCAGAAATCAAGCTGCAAGGAGCATATGGCTTTCCCGTCTCGGAAACCAATGTTCTTGCTCAAAGCATGAACCTCACTGACTCTTTTAGCTGTCGCCAAACTAACTAAGAAAAGTGTCTTCAAGGTCAAGTCTTTAAAAGAGGCCGAGTGCAAAGGCTCGAATCTGTCACTCATGAGGAATTTAAGAACAACATCTAAATTCCAGGCAGGCGACTCTTGTTGTCTCCTCTTAGAAGTTTCAAAAGACCTAAGAAGATCCTGTAGGTCTTTATTGTTGGAAAAATCCAAATCTCTGTGCCTGAAAACAGCTGCCAGCATACTTCTGTACCCCTTGATAGTTGAGGAGGAAAAGTTATGCTTACTTCTAAGATCTAAGAAGAAATCGGCAATCTGCGCTATAGAGGTACTGGATGGAGAAACCGAGTTAGCTCTACACCATTCTCTGAATACCTCCCACTTGGACTGATACACCCAGATGGTAGAAGTCCTCCTTGCTCTTGCAATAGCCTTGGCTGCCTCCTTCGAAAATCCTCTAGATCTTGCGAGTTTTTTGATAGTCTGAAGGCAGTCAGACGTAGAGCTCGGAGGTTTAGATGGTTTCTTGCCAAGTGAGGTTGTTTGAGAAGATCTGCTCTTAATGGTAGGCTTCTCGGAACGTCCACCATCCATTCCAGTATCTCTGTGAACCAACTTCTTGACGGCCAGAAAGGAGCCACTAGGGTCATCCCGGTTCCCTCATGAGACACGAACTTCTGTAACACCTTGTACAGGATTTTGAAAGGTGGGAACGCGTACACATACATGTGTGACCAATCCAACAGGAACGCGTCTATGTGAGTTGCCTCGAGGTCCGGAACTGGCGAGCAATATGTTTCCAGCCTTTTCGTCTTCGAGGTTGCAAACAGGTCTACGAGGGGACGACCCCATATCCGCCACAGTCTCTTGCAAATGTCTAGGTGCAATGTCCACTCTGTGGGGAGAACTTGATTCCTCCTGCTGAGTCTGTCCACACTCACGTTCTTGACTCCCTGAATAAATCGTATCAATAAGGTAACTTTTCTTTCCTCCGCCCATACAAGAAGAGGTCTTGCTATCTCGTAAAGAGACTTCAAGTGAGCCCCGCCTTGCTTTGCTATATAAGCCAGAGCTGTGGTGCTGTTGGCATTGACCTGTACCACTTTGCCTAGGACTAGTTTCTTGAATCCTTTGAGGGCTATATGCATTGCTAAAAGCTCCTTTTGATTGATATGAAGGTTTTCTTGCTCCTTTGTCCACAGACCTGAGATCTCTGCCTTCCCTAAGGTTGCTCCCCACCCCAAGTTTGAGGCGTCGGAAAACAACACGAGGTCTGGGCTCTTTTTCTCCAACGAGAGACCCTCCTGAAAACTGTGTACGTTGTTCCACCACTGAAGGTGTATTCTTATGGGATTCGTAATGGGAATACTTTCCCTGTCGAGACTGTCCCCTTTCTTCCAATGATAATTGAGATGAAATTGAAGGGGGCGTAAGTGCAGCCTCCCCAGTGACACAAACTTTTCCAGTGACGAGGGGGTCCCGAGAAGACTCATCCACTCCCTCACCAAACTGACACCCTTTTTTATGAAGGCACAAAGCTTTAGGAGAGCTGATTGAATCCTTGCAGGCGACGGAAAAGCCTGAAAAGTCTGACTCTGAATCTCCATCCCCAAATAAAGAATCTTCTGGGATGGAGTCAGCTGTGAATTCTTTGAACTCCCTAGGAGTCCTAATTCCTTTGACAAATTCAATGTCCACTGAAGATCCTTCAAACAGCGATCGGCCGAGGGGGCTCTTATGAGCCAATCGTCCAAGTACAGGGAGGCTCTGATGCCCCTTGAGTGTAGCATGCTCACCACATTCAGCATGATCTTCGTGAATACCAGAGGAGCTGTGCTGAGACCGAAACATAAGCCCCGGAACTGGAAGACTTCCTTCCCATACACGAACCTCAGATAACGTCTGCAACTCGGATGTATTGGGACATGAAGGTAAGCGTCCTGGAGGTCCAATGATACCATCCAGTCGCCCTTCCTTACTGCTGCTAGCACGGTTTTCTGAGTTTCCATAGTGAACTTCGAATTCTAGACGTAGCTGTTGAGGGCACTTACATCCAGAATTGGTCTCCATTCCCCCGAACTCTTGGGGACCAAGAACAAACGGTTGTAAAACCCTGGCGAATTTAAGTCCCGTACCCTTTCTATCGCTTTTTTCACTAGCAAGAGAGACATCTGAAGCTACATGGCTTGCCTCTTTGGTCCTTTCCTGTATTTGGGCGAGAGATCCATAGGATCTGTGGCTAACGGAGGTTTTGAGAAGAACGGGATTTTGTATCCTTCCTTTAAAACAAGAACGACCAAGGGTCCGCTCCTCTTCTCTCACAGGCCTGGCCGAAGAAATTCAGCCTGGCCCCTACTGCTGTCTGAAGGAGAGGGTAGTCAGTCTCTGCCTCGACTGGATTTAGCTCCGCTTTCCTTGGACTTCTTCCCGTTGGGCCTAAAGTTACCCCTTCCAGCAGGTTTACCACGAAAGGGCTGAGTGGATTGTGAAAATGAAGTAACTTCCTTTGGTCTACGGGAAGGGAAAGAAGTAGGCAGCACCTTCCTAGCTGTTTTGGCAACCAGATCATGGGTAGCCTTCTGGGTCAGCACAGCGGCAACTTCTCTTACCAACTCTTGCGGGAATAGTGCAGAAGACAGTGGCACAAAAAGTAACTCCGATCTCTGAAAAGGAGTGACCCCCACGAAGAGGAAAGAACACATAGTTGCCCTCTTTTGCACAACTCCGGGTGTGAATAGGGCAGCCAATTCGTTTGAACCGTCCCTAACTGCCTTGTCCATGCATGACATTAGTTGAATGAGGTTACTAGTGTCAGTGCCCTTCATTTCCGACTTTCCTCCCCAAGGCTCCCAAAGACCAGTCAGAAAGTTAAACACTTCGAAAGCCCTGAACATGCCTTTCAAGAGATGGTCGAACTCAGATATAGACCACCACACTTTAGTTTTCCTCATAGCTAGCCGACGAGAAGAGTCTACCAGGCTCGAGAAATCTCCCTGGGCAGAGGCAGGAACTCCCAAGCCTAAGACTTCTCCTGTCTCATACCAAACACTAGACTTGGAGGCTAGTCTGGCAGGAGGAAAAGCAAAGCACGTCTTGCCTAGGGCTTTCTTCGAATCCATCCACACTCCAATTAACTTTAACACCCTCTTAGAGGAGCGAGAGAGTACCATTTTTGTGAACATAGACGCTCTTGCTGCTTTACCAAGGGTAAATTCAGATGGCGGAGAACGCGGGGCTACAGGAGTAAAATGGTCTGGGAATAACTCCATAAAGACCAGCATTAACTTCTTGAGGTCCACCGAATGTTGAAGTGGTTTATCCTCTTCTCCCTCCAAGATATCGTCCAGCGGTTCATCCAGGGAGAAAACCTCATCTGGCTCCTCTTCCGAAAAATCAGCCGTCGCAGCAGTGCCTTGTTCAGAGAGGCGTCGTTCCTGTGTAAAAGCGTCAGCGCTGAAGTGGGAGCGTTGGCGCTGTTCAATATTCCCATCTGCATGACGTTCACTAGCCTTGTGTTTGTTGTCACATTCGGTTTCCGGAATAGTATCCAACTGACACGAGGTGACAAGGGTCGACTGACGTGTGGCGTGATGGATTGGCCGACGCATGACGACATAGGTTGACTGACGTGTGCCGTCGTGGGTAGACTGACGCGCGGCGTCATGAGATGACTGATGTGTGCTGTCATGAGAAGACTGACGTGCGGTGTCATGCGTAGCGTCTGACTGACGCTGACCTTCCGCGGTGTCATGGGTTGACTGACGTGTGTCGTCATGACTAGACTGACGTGCGGTGTCCTAGGTTGCCTGACACGTAGCGTCTGACTGATGCTGACGCTAACGCTTCGCAGTGTCATGGGTTGACTGACACTCACGCTCCATATTGCGTCCGCTTCCGTCCTGCCGCTTAGCGGCCCGTTCCGTTGTTTGGCGAAAGTCGTCGCGTTTGGCAGACTGACGTTCGGCGGTATGAGCGGTCGATTGATGCTGAGAAGCAGGTCCCTGACGAGACGCATCCACCTCAACCTGTCGTTGAACACTGCGGCTGGGAGATCGCCTGTGCGACAACGTGTCAGTACTGGAGACAACAGGCCGCCTGTGCGACAACGGGTCTAAAACGGAAGACTGACACCCAACCGCACTGCCAACAGCAGGCCGATAAGATTGCATAAGCGACGAGAGTTGCTGCTTCATGCCCAACAGCATAGACCATTTGGGGTCACCCTTAGGCAACACGCGTGCAGCCTCTTCCAATGCAAATTCGCCTTCCTCATCGCTTCCAAATTGCTCCCCACTTTCGGGAGACGAACACTAGTCTGATGGAAGCAGCGGTGCATGAATCTTAACACCAGACCCAGGGATCAGCTCCGAATCTGACTGCACCAAACCTTTATCTATTTCAGAACCCCCGTCAGAGCGTTTTGCAGGTGAACACTCGCCAAGGGGCTGAAAACTCTCAGGTGTATCCCAATGGCTACAGCCAGGTTGTTGGGGAGGAGAATCGTGCAGCTGTACCACCGCGTGTGCTTTCCTCCTAAGAGGTCTAGAGGTTTGACGCCAGACCTCGTCACGCATAACTTCATCTGAAGATGGCGATAATGCACTAACCTCACCTTTCCTATGGTGAGGGTGAGCGACCTGTAATACGACAGCAGGAACGCTCGAGGGGACATCTGCGCAAGTGATGACGACTCTCGTTCCCTTTCGCCGTTCGACGTTACTTCTCCCATGGGTTCGGGAGCTTGAAAGAGGTCTTAGGCGAGGCGAACGACAGGATCGCGCAGACGCACCCTCCACAACACTGAACACATTAGCCGAACTTTTTGCACTTGATAGGTCGCCTGTGCGACAACTTTTAAGCAAACTAATTTAAGACATAATTTGGTTCTTGTCCGCCGCTAACGATTCAACTCTTACGCCGAGAGCTTGAATCGCAGACAACATATCCCTCATCGTCGGTTCTTTCGGTTCCTGATCTACCACTACGGGGGAAGGATTAGGATCAATGACATTGGATACAGGTAAATCTACAGAACGAGAAGAACTGCACCTAATTCTGTCTCTCTCTAGTCTCTGAGTATAGCGCTCATAAGCTAACCACTCATTTTCGTTCAAATAAAAGCATTCTTCGCACCGATCCCCAAAAGTACAAGTTTTACCCCTACATTTTACACAAATCGTATGAGGATCAATAGAAGCTTTAGGAAGACGAGTATGACATCCTTTAATACACTTTCTATATACAGGGGAGGGGTCGGCCATATTGAAGAGTTATGAGAGAGATCAAAACATAAACAAGGGTCAAAACTATCTAAATAAACCCAAAACAACAAAGATTTCAAAATATGAAAGAGAAATCAATAAAGCGAAAGCCCAAAACCAAAAGACAGTGTACATCACCAAATAAACTGTCCAAATCAAAGTAAGTTGCGAGTGAATTCCAATCGTTCCATCCAGCAATGGCGGCAGAGAAGGTCTGAATTGGTTGGAATAGTTCGGCCTGTCTATCGCGAGGGCGCTAGTATACACCTGGCATATCTGCGATTGCCGCGAGATTTTGAATTTCTGCCGGGCGTCCAGGGACTTTAGCCATTCTTATATAACCAGCGGGTAAGTTTTATGTTTAAAACAAAGATTTTATAAAACCAGAGTGGCATTTCTAGATTGTTATAAGACTTACTGCTTTGTGAGAGGTTAAAAGTGAAGCAAATTAATATGTATAGATGGTCATTAGGAATGAAGGCAAAGACAGGCAACTGGTTCAGAATGGACACAGTATCTTCGTACTGGCTGTAAGAACTGGATAAGACACACTCGAATAAGTACCTCCTCAAGTATCAATATGTGTATACATTCATTATTACTTCAGGCTGTACTTAATAGAAACAAAAGGTGAGAAGTGTTACTACCCGGGCAAACAAGGAAATATTGTACGACTGATAAAGAGTAGTTGATGGATGTGACCAATAGTGAACAGTAGTGATTGGACACACACAACCACTCAAGCAAACCGCTTTAACTTGCAAATTTTTACTATTGCATGCTGTTCTCTTAAGAACGTGTCAACTCCTGATGCAGTCTGCCCTCATTCTTCGCGGAGGTTAGGTAATAGACAGGTACGAAGAGCAAGAATCCACAAGTACTGGTAGTTCCTACACAACGGTGGGATAACTCCTAACCTTACCAACTCACTGCCCATTGCCTACACTCGGTCGATTAATACAATAAGTACTGATAAATATTGATTTTACTTGGTTTCACAGTATAAGTAATTTGTAATTGATTGAAAACATTTCAGTAAGTGTACAGTACATGTGCTCACATGAACACTATATACTGGACATGGTAAGGCTACGGTACAGAACAATACAGTACATAACACTAGTCATTGGGACACTTTTAATCACAAAACACTGGTGAGTTGGCTCCTGACAAGATTGGAAGGGGGAGGACCAGCAAATATTGAGAACTTCATGAAGAAGACAATGGGTTGCAAAATTGATCACCCAATTAACGGAAATCCTAAGAGGATCACATGGCGCCATTAAACACAGGTAAATGGTATGAAAAGAACTCACAACGCACACATATGCTTGAAGGAACTAAGGGCAAAAAGGATAATTGGAAATTCAACAGAGCGATCGAGCAGTTTACAGTCCGAGTGTTCTTTAACAACTGACGAGAGTTGAATAAACTCGCATTCCAGCCGTCAGAGTTACCAGTGGCGGAATGGAATAGGAGGTATCAGGGTTGTCAATGTAGTAAAAATTTGGGTGGGTTATTGAGATTCAGGGGCTAGATAAATTATCCTAAGGTAATGTTTATTAATACAGTACTGTATTTTAACTTACAAACAGAGCTCATTCTGAGAAATGGTTGAATACTGTCTACTTTGCACTACTGTATTTTGTTTGGGATGAAAAACGCAAAGCAAATAACCACTAATAGTATATAATGTAACAAAAATCACAAATTCTTAAAACTAATTTGTATCTTATCTAGCTATACAAACCTGCATCCCTTATATCGGGATAGGTTTTCAGGGTGAGCTAGAAAGACCATTAAAATTGTCAGGCCCCCTACCTGTCAAAAGTCTTTTCACTTATGACTTTTCGGTTCAGGGATGACAGGGATGGTTGAGGAGGGAAGTGTAATATAAAGAACTCAAGTTTGTATAGTTAGGAAAAGTACAAATTACTTTACAAACTTGTAATTTGCTTCGAGGCTGACACAAACCATCGTCCTTTATGTAGAGACTCACTGCTTGGTGAGCTGCTTGCTGAGTCAGCAGTCGCCTTAGAACCGAATTGGTAGGTTCTTTTACTTCTCTGGAAATGGGACCAGCCCAGCGCATAACCTCGCAGTCCTGTACGGCCATCAAGGGGTGTTGCGTTTTGGTGGATCCGTACTGCTCGAGCTGCTCACCGCCTAAGTCATTGCTTGAATGCAGCCCCGAGGAGGGTGGTAGGCCCGTGTGGCGGCGCCTGTAAAAAGGTTTTAGGCAGCTTGGGAGGAGGGGTTAGGTTCTTTTACTTCTCTGGAAATGTAAATCTACCTTGTCCTGTACGGGAGTGAAGGAGATGAATCTAGCAACCTCCTATCTGTATGGCATTGGGATATAAGCTTAAGGGCATGACCAATCCAACTAGTCTTCCAAAAAGACTAGTAAGTGGTGGAAGAACAGATCCCTTCCCACCAAGGGGGATCACAGTATGGAATAATATACCTAGTATATGATGACCAAAGGGTTGGTATCTATTCTATCATCCTTTCCCTCATCTGGGGATTTGTATACAGTGGTACATACTATACTCCTGGACATTGTTTATATTTACGGGGTAATATACTGTAGATATGTGATTTCCTACAGTACTGTGCAAGAGCCAACGCCGATTCATCAGGAGATGCATTGTGCATCAAGACTGCATAGAACTTCGAGTAGAACTTAGTGATCATTGTATAAAATATGTACACTTAGTTAATTTTAAATTGTATACATATTGAACAGTACAGAATTACAGTAATGTATAAATATAGTACAGTAAATGTAGACTACGTGTGCAGAGAGTCGAGTCGTCCGAACGAAAACAGTGAATACTTACAGTACAGTTAAGCTTTAATGTAGTGATAGTACAGTACATATATTACAATAATATACACTGCAGTATCAGCGAGCGTTATACAGTATTACTAGATAGGAACAATAGTGTTTTGTTATTATATTGAACGTGTATGATGACTACTGGGTAAAATTATAGTTCTGGTCAGGCCAACTACTACTGTTCTTACCATGTTCTGTATGTAGTATACTGTACAGTACACTCACTGATATGTGTATTTAATTACAAACTACTTACACTATGATAGTAAAAACAATATTAGGCAGTACTTAATGTGTTAATTATCCGAATGCCTAACCCTCGCGAAGAGGGGGGCTAACTGCATCACTATTGTATAGCATTGTACAGTAATCTTCTGCAATTTTTATCACTCCATTTCTTTTGTTGGTAATCTTTCCATTTTTATCCTTTAAAACAAACATCTGTTGGCACCCTGTTCCAAGTCTTATTTTCATCAGTTTTAAGCTGCTTCCCTTCTTTAGTATATTCTCTACTTTGGTCTGATTGTGTTTACGAATGTCTTGAGTTTTTAGTATAAGATGCGACAGCCCGAGATCCTAAAATTCGTGAACCTAGATTAAGTTGAAGGTAATCACAGCCCGTTCAAGTAGAGTAAGGCAAGATTATTAGAGCTGAAAATCGCTGTGCAGAACTGAAAGTGACTATGTATTACTAATGAAGTAATAAGTTTGCTTGGTTCATCACATTTCCCCCTAGTAAGAAATGTTGGGAACAGACTCCAGAATATTTGAAACGTCCTGTAACCGAAAACAAATGAGCTTCCCTATCGATGACGTATCCCAAGAGAAGGGAAGATAGAAAGGATATTAGGCTAGTCACTCTTCACTTTTATCTCAGACTAAAATGTAGTTCGGGCATCTGCCGACCCTAATGGCGATTTCTTACTCTTCCCATGCCCTTTCCTTTAGTGCAACACTGTCCTTGCCTGGCTTGAAAGGGATGAGCTGGCTTCTTAAGGATGGACTGGGTCTTCGCCATCTTTACTGAGGACCTACTGAGGGTAGAGGAGCGAACCGGAGGTCTGACTGTGCGTGAAGTGGAGGGTTGAGGCTGCCAAAAAGACAGCCCTCTGCAACACGTAGTCCTGCGTCCCCTTCGACCAGTTTTTCATGGCAGGGGATATATCCTTTTGAGGAAAAAAAAGAAAGATATTCCAACAAAACAATCCTCAAAACCTGGCCATGATTGCATCCCAGCCCACTTGGACGTAAGCTGAAACATTAGGTACTCTACTCCATTGCCATTGAACTTGAATAGATAGTTTTTCAAAGCCTTATTCTTTGTGGGATTGGACAAATCCTCTGCACTGGCCAGGTAGCCCACTGTACCTACCCAGTTGTCAATCTAAGATACTGCATGAAGGGCATTCATGGTGGTCGACTCCATACCTGAAGCATTTGCTCGACTGAAGGAAACCGGGATGGAGGAGAGTCTATCCAAGGGGCAGCCCGGCGTCAGCGTAGCTACCGTGGGGTTTGCTATTTGCATAACTCGTGGTTTTGGGATTGTGAGATCTAGCTGGTTGTTTAAAAAAATTCCTGGGGAACTTTAAAATAATGAGATATCGATCGTGGGTGTGCTGTTTGTAAACAGACTTGCAAAGTGGTAACATGGCTTCCTTGCAGAGGAAATATCCTCATGCGTCAAAATGGCGGCACGTAGACGTCATTATGAGTGGGCATGACAACTTGTTTGGACTTGTTGGCCTGGCCAACACGTGGAGGAATTACACCACGCACATGAATGACGGTGTATGGAGTGATGTCATTGCGCGTAGGAACTGCGGCGTGTATAGACTTGTTAAGCTGAAGGTTTGGCCTGGCTGAACCATGATTAGACAATACTATGGGAATTAATGAGGGTTTTGTCACATGTGACTTCTTAGAGCTAATAGGCTTAGAAGGAGAAGACAAGTTTTGTGGTATGGACACAACCGAAGCAGTCCGACCACCCTCGTTTATTTAATAAAGGGATGAAGAGTATTGGAGCAAGTCTTGGGAACTCTTAAGAGGAGATTGACGCCAAGGACCCCTAGGTGTATGAGGCAAGCCTGGAGAGTGGTAATATTCAACAAGGCTGCTTTAGTACAAAGGGAAATGCCAGGCTCAAATCTAGGGTTCTACAGATAAGAATGAGTAGAGACTTTCAACACTCAGATTTGAGATACTTACAAGAGCAGAAAGATTTTCTCTGGATAATCAGTTATATAATGTTCCCCACTCAGCACAGTCATAGTAGGTGAGGGAGATCAATTCATATTCAGAGACTGAGGGTACTGAGATCGGATCTGGATCCGGGAGCAGCAGCCTTGGCCAAGGGATCCGCTACATGTATCGGCTTAAGTTCATACTACACATTATTAACACCTTGTGATAAAACATTGACAAAATTATTATGGCCATCGTCATCCTTGACTGGAGCCTCAATGGGTTCCTGACACGAAGGACCTGGTTGGGGGTTAACTTTCGCCACAGAAACAAACTTTCGTTTCTTGCCACTAGTGGAAGAAAACGAAGAAGGAGAGCGATCGCTCTTAATTCGTTCCTTGCGACAAGAAGGAAATCTCTCCCACTCTCACTAGAGGGATGGCCACTCCCTATCATACATAAATGGTGATTTCATTAATCACCCTTGCCACGGCAAGCGGAGCAAACAGGATCAATATCTACATGACTCATGAAGGTGCCACAGGGACGTCCATCACGGCCGGGTCATGAGCTCATGGTAATAGGGTTTCTAGGCATAATGCACTCACTCAAAACTCACAGATAATGATAGTAACGCAAGTGAGAGCAAATGATAAAAAACGAACAAGGCACAAGCACTAAGCACTATGAGGGTAAGCGTAGTGAATGCAGATGTCTAGATCATAGAGAGAGGAAGGGATATGTCCTCTTGACATATCGACCAAGAGTGTAGTGAAGAGAACCATGCGACGGTGCCCTGGGACGCCATGCACTATGCATTGTGGTTGCCTATCAAACGTATTGTGAAGCAGTCAAATCTCTCTTTCTTTTGATTGTCTGGTAGTAGAAAAAGAGACTAGGAGAAACCCATTTAAATGTCTTAGAAGTTTGTATCTGCGAAGGAGTACTGTAAATACATTTTAAAAGGGAAACATACACATGAATACCCTCTAACCTGAGGTTCCCACCTCACCTAACCTAACCTAGGAGCCATATCATTACCTATAGGGGGTCTAGGGCCCCTGCAAACCTCCTTAGAACGCCATACCCTTAGCTTACCCTAAGACTACCTCTCACCCTTGCATTTGCTTCGCAACAAGTTTCACTCCTGAAACTGGGTTTTTCAGGCATATCTCCTACATTAAACCATCTAATGAACTTGAAAAACACGTATTTTTGACAATTAACGACATCAAAATACTTCAAAATACAGTATTTATAACATACTATTAACATTTAATATTTCCTCCAAAAGAGAAATGGCCACTTGTTTTGGATGCTTTTGATATGGGTTATCTTTCTTAAATATGAATCCACGAACAAATATTTCATATATGTGACATAGTTGAGGTGGGGCTTGTATTAAAGGGGGTGGAGCTTGTATTAACCCTGGGTAAGTTAACAGGCCCCAAATTTGGAACCAGGCGCAGACGCAAATATTTCCTCCAAAAGAGAAATGACCACTTGTTTTGGATGCTTTTGATATGGGTTATCTTTCTTAAATATGAATCCACGAACAAATATTTCATATATGTGACATAGTTGAGGTGGGGCTTGTATTAAAGGGGGTGGAGCTTGTATTAACCCTGGGTAAGTTAACAGGCCCCAAATTTGGAACCAGGCGCAGACGCAAATATTTCCTCCAAAAGAGAAATGACCACTTGTTTTGGATGCTTTTGATATGGGTTATCTTTCTTAAATATGAATCCACGAACAAATATTTCATATATGTGACATAGTTGAGGTGGGGCTTGTATTAAAGGGGGTGGAGCTTGTATTAACCCTGGGTAAGTTAACAGGCCCCAAATTTGGAACCAGGCGCAGACGCAAATATTTCCTCCAAAAGAGAAATGACCACTTGTTTTGGATGCTTTTGATATGGGTTATCTTTCTTAAATATGAATCCACGAACAAATATTTCATATATGTGACATAGTTGAGGTGGGGCTTGTATTAAAGGGGGTGGAGCTTGTATTAACCCTGGGTAAGTTAACAGGCCCCAAATTTGGAACCAGGCGCAGACGCAAATATTTCCTCCAAAAGAGAAATGACCACTTGTTTTGGATGCTTTTGATATGGGTTATCTTTCTTAAATATGAATCCACGAACAAATATTTCATATATGTGACATAGTTGAGGTGGGGCTTGTATTAAAGGGGGTGGAGCTTGTATTAACCCTGGGTAAGTTAACAGGCCCCAAATTTGGAACCAGGCGCAGACGCAAATATTTCCTCCAAAAGAGAAATGACCACTTGTTTTGGATGCTTTTGATATGGGTTATCTTTCTTAAATATGAATCCACGAACAAATATTTCATATACTGTATGTGACATAGTTGAGGTGGGGCTTGTATTAAAGGGGGTGGAGCTTGTATTAACCCTGGGTAAGTTAACAGGCCCCAAATTTGGAACCAGGCGCAGACGCAAATATTTCCTCCAAAAGAGAAATGACCACTTGTTTTGGATGCTTTTGATATGGGTTATCTTTCTTAAATATGAATCCACGAACAAATATTTCATATATGTGACATAGTTGAGGTGGGGCTTGTATTAAAGGGGGTGGAGCTTGTATTAACCCTGGGTAAGTTAACAGGCCCCAAATTTGGAACCAGGCGCAGACGCAAATATTTCCTCCAAAAGAGAAATGACCACTTGTTTTGGATGCTTTTGATATGGGTTATCTTTCTTAAATATGAATCCACGAACAAATATTTCATATATGTGACATAGTTGAGGTGGGGCTTGTATTAAAGGGGGTGGAGCTTGTATTAACCCTGGGTAAGTTAACAGGCCCCAAATTTGGAACCAGGCGCAGACGCAAATATTTCCTCCAAAAGAGAAATGACCA
Source organism: Palaemon carinicauda (assembly GCF_036898095.1). Lineage (NCBI taxonomy): Eukaryota > Metazoa > Arthropoda > Malacostraca > Decapoda > Palaemonidae > Palaemon > Palaemon carinicauda. The sequence continues at coordinate 123,804,271 of NC_090733.1, read as the reverse complement.
CTTGTTTTGGATGCTTTTGATATGGGTTATCTTTCTTAAATATGAATCCACGAACAAATATTTCATATATGTGACATAGTTGAGGTGGGGCTTGTATTAAAGGGGGTGGAGCTTGTATTAACCCTGGGTAAGTTAACAGGCCCCAAATTTGGAACCAGGCGCAGACGCAAATATTTCCTCCAAAAGAGAAATGACCACTTGTTTTGGATGCTTTTGATATGGGTTATCTTTCTTAAATATGAATCCACGAACAAATATTTCATATATGTGACATAGTTGAGGTGGGGCTTGTATTAAAGGGGGTGGAGCTTGTATTAACCCTGGGTAAGTTAACAGGCCCCAAATTTGGAACCAGGCGCAGACGCAAATATTTCCTCCAAAAGAGAAATGACCACTTGTTTTGGATGCTTTTGATATGGGTTATCTTTCTTAAATATGAATCCACGAACAAATATTTCATATATGTGACATAGTTGAGGTGGGGCTTGTATTAAAGGGGGTGGAGCTTGTATTAACCCTGGGTAAGTTAACAGGCCCCAAATTTGGAACCAGGCGCAGACGCAAATATTTCCTCCAAAAGAGAAATGACCACTTGTTTTGGATGCTTTTGATATGGGTTATCTTTCTTAAATATGAATCCACGAACAAATATTTCATATATGTGACATAGTTGAGGTGGGGCTTGTATTAAAGGGGGTGGAGCTTGTATTAACCCTGGGTAAGTTAACAGGCCCCAAATTTGGAACCAGGCGCAGACGCAAATATTTCCTCCAAAAGAGAAATGACCACTTGTTTTGGATGCTTTTGATATGGGTTATCTTTCTTAAATATGAATCCACGAACAAATATTTCATATATGTGACATAGTTGAGGTGGGGCTTGTATTAAAGGGGGTGGAGCTTGTATTAACCCTGGGTAAGTTAACAGGCCCCAAATTTGGAACCAGGCGCAGACGCAAATATTTCCTCCAAAAGAGAAATGACCACTTGTTTTGGATGCTTTTGATATGGGTTATCTTTCTTAAATATGAATCCACGAACAAATATTTCATATATGTGACATAGTTGAGGTGGGGCTTGTATTAAAGGGGGTGGAGCTTGTATTAACCCTGGGTAAGTTAACAGGCCCCAAATTTGGAACCAGGCGCAGACGCAAATATTTCCTCCAAAAGAGAAATGACCACTTGTTTTGGATGCTTTTGATATGGGTTATCTTTCTTAAATATGAATCCACGAACAAATATTTCATATATGTGACATAGTTGAGGTGGGGCTTGTATTAAAGGGGGTGGAGCTTGTATTAACCCTGGGTAAGTTAACAGGCCCCAAATTTGGAACCAGGCGCAGACGCAAATATTTCCTCCAAAAGAGAAATGACCACTTGTTTTGGATGCTTTTGATATGGGTTATCTTTCTTAAATATGAATCCACGAACAAATATTTCATATATGTGACATAGTTGAGGTGGGGCTTGTATTAAAGGGGGTGGAGCTTGTATTAACCCTGGGTAAGTTAACAGGCCCCAAATTTGGAACCAGGCGCAGACGCAAATATTTCCTCCAAAAGAGAAATGACCACTTGTTTTGGATGCTTTTGATATGGGTTATCTTTCTTAAATATGAATCCACGAACAAATATTTCATATATGTGACATAGTTGAGGTGGGGCTTGTATTAAAGGGGGTGGAGCTTGTATTAACCCTGGGTAAGTTAACAGGCCCCAAATTTGGAACCAGGCGCAGACGCAAATATTTCCTCCAAAAGAGAAATGACCACTTGTTTTGGATGCTTTTGATATGGGTTATCTTTCTTAAATATGAATCCACGAACAAATATTTCATATATGTGACATAGTTGAGGTGGGGCTTGTATTAAAGGGGGTGGAGCTTGTATTAACCCTGGGTAAGTTAACAGGCCCCAAATTTGGAACCAGGCGCAGACGCAAATATTTCCTCCAAAAGAGAAATGACCACTTGTTTTGGATGCTTTTGATATGGGTTATCTTTCTTAAATATGAATCCACGAACAAATATTTCATATATGTGACATAGTTGAGGTGGGGCTTGTATTAAAGGGGGTGGAGCTTGTATTAACCCTGGGTAAGTTAACAGGCCCCAAATTTGGAACCAGGCGCAGACGCAAATATTTCCTCCAAAAGAGAAATGACCACTTGTTTTGGATGCTTTTGATATGGGTTATCTTTCTTAAATATGAATCCACGAACAAATATTTCATATATGTGACATAGTTGAGGTGGGGCTTGTATTAAAGGGGGTGGAGCTTGTATTAACCCTGGGTAAGTTAACAGGCCCCAAATTTGGAACCAGGCGCAGACGCAAATATTTCCTCCAAAAGAGAAATGACCACTTGTTTTGGATGCTTTTGATATGGGTTATCTTTCTTAAATATGAATCCACGAACAAATATTTCATATATGTGACATAGTTGAGGTGGGGCTTGTATTAAAGGGGGTGGAGCTTGTATTAACCCTGGGTAAGTTAACAGGCCCCAAATTTGGAACCAGGCGCAGACGCAAATATTTCCTCCAAAAGAGAAATGACCACTTGTTTTGGATGCTTTTGATATGGGTTATCTTTCTTAAATATGAATCCACGAACAAATATTTCATATATGTGACATAGTTGAGGTGGGGCTTGTATTAAAGGGGGTGGAGCTTGTATTAACCCTGGGTAAGTTAACAGGCCCCAAATTTGGAACCAGGCGCAGACGCAAATATTTCCTCCAAAAGAGAAATGACCACTTGTTTTGGATGCTTTTGATATGGGTTATCTTTCTTAAATATGAATCCACGAACAAATATTTCATATATGTGACATAGTTGAGGTGGGGCTTGTATTAAAGGGGGTGGAGCTTGTATTAACCCTGGGTAAGTTAACAGGCCCCAAATTTGGAACCAGGCGCAGACGCAAATATTTCCTCCAAAAGAGAAATGACCACTTGTTTTGGATGCTTTTGATATGGGTTATCTTTCTTAAATATGAATCCACGAACAAATATTTCATATATGTGACATAGTTGAGGTGGGGCTTGTATTAAAGGGGGTGGAGCTTGTATTAACCCTGGGTAAGTTAACAGGCCCCAAATTTGGAACCAGGCGCAGACGCAAATATTTCCTCCAAAAGAGAAATGACCACTTGTTTTGGATGCTTTTGATATGGGTTATCTTTCTTAAATATGAATCCACGAACAAATATTTCATATATGTGACATAGTTGAGGTGGGGCTTGTATTAAAGGGGGTGGAGCTTGTATTAACCCTGGGTAAGTTAACAGGCCCCAAATTTGGAACCAGGCGCAGACGCAAATATTTCCTCCAAAAGAGAAATGACCACTTGTTTTGGATGCTTTTGATATGGGTTATCTTTCTTAAATATGAATCCACGAACAAATATTTCATATATGTGACATAGTTGAGGTGGGGCTTGTATTAAAGGGGGTGGAGCTTGTATTAACCCTGGGTAAGTTAACAGGCCCCAAATTTGGAACCAGGCGCAGACGCAAAGCAATTTTTCCCAGGTTTCATCCTGTCGTTCTCGAGGTGCGCCGCATAAGACTTTGATATGATACAACAGGGGTAGGACGCACAAGTCGGAGCTTCAGATACTCGCAGAGATGTAGCTCTTCAAATTTTTTTTGTCTCAATTTTGGTACCACACTACTAAACTGTATTGAAATTTTAATTTCCTATGCTTTTACATTTCGCTAAATATCTCAAGAGTGATATTAATGTAAGTTAAAGAGATTTTCACTGAACATTGGTGAATATTGTCACTATGCAGTGATGTTGCCATCTTTGTGCTAGGCTGCCGGATGTTCAAGTATATAGGGGGAAAACTTAAAAGAAAAAAAAATTCCAACTTTTCAGGTTGGCAAAATGCAGAAGAAATTCCCTTCTGAGAAATGACCCGACGAGATTTTGGAATTTCTTAGTGATTTTGATAATATTGAGTGTGCTGATGACACGTGTTTTTATCAGAAATATGGTGACGTGCCCCAGGTGGACACCATTGACCAAGGAAGTGTAAGCAATTTTTCCCACTCAGCACTCTCCTATTCGACCCCATATAGCACCTCTTCAGAAAGTGAGCCTCCATTTCACCTTTCTTCTCATTTTCAAAGCAAGAAGAGGATACAATTCCCTATGAAGAAGGTTAAGATGCCTGTACCATGCGACGATGGTGACGACAACGATGTAGATGACCCTCCCATGACCTTGAACCCCTTCAGGAGCCCGTCAGGGAAGGCCGCCATCTCCACCAGTGTGCCATCAATCAGTGCTACTAGAGTGTTTTTCGAGTGCCACCCCAGTGCCTTTTCCAAGTGCCACCCCAATGCCTTTTTCAAGTGCTACCCCAATGCCTTCAACAAGTGCCACACCAGTGCCTTCATCGAGTGCTACCCCAGTGTCTTCATCGAGTGCCACGCCAGAGCCCATTTTCACTCATCACAGATTTGGTGTTTTTCAGCCTAGGACCTTGAAAATTGGCATGAATGCTGCCATGCCATTCAACTTTATTATGCAGTTCGCCAAAGTTACTTATGTATCATGTAAATATTTTCTACAGATTGTTTTCTATATATTCATACTTTTATTTACTTATTTTTCTAAATTTTCCAAATTAAATATTTAAAATGATTGGTTTTTAATTTACTCTAAACATAATATTGAGGAATGAATATTGTTAAATAAGAAACTTAAGGATTTGAAATATATTTATTAATAAGGAAGTTTTTGAAATATATTTATTAATAAGGAAGTTATATGGTCCGAAAGTTGAGGTTTCATTTATGGTACCACATTGGTAATGGCGTACCTGCTTTGGAACTTAACCAACCCAGGGTTAAAGGGAGTGGAGCTTGTATTAAAGGGAGTGGAACTTGTATTAAAATGTTATTTTCCTTAGTAAAATAAATTTTTGAATATACTTACCCGGTGATCATGTAGCTGCAACTCTGTTGCCCGACAGAAAAAACCTACGGGCGGGATACGCCAGCGATCGCTATACAGGTGGGGGTGTACAACAACAGCGCCATCTGTCGAGTAGGTACTCAGGTACTTCTTGTCAACAAGAACCAATTTTCTCCTCGGTCCACTGGGTCTCTATGGGGAGGAAGGGAGGGTCCTTAAATTCATGATCACCGGGTAAGTATATTCAAAAATTTATTTTACTAAGGAAAATAACATTTTTCAACATTAATCTTACCCGGTGATCATGTAGCTGATTCACACCCAGGGGGGTGGGTGGAGACCAGCATACATGTTAACATTAGAAGCTAAGTATCCCGTATTTCATTTTAGCAGTTATTCAAAATAACAAACATAAAATTAATAAGTACCTGGTAAGGAAGTCGACTTGAACCATTACTCTGCCTTTTTAAGTACGTCTTCCTTACTGAGCCTCGCGATCCTCTTAGGATGCTGAGCGACTCCTAGGTGCTGAAGTATGAAGGGCTGCAACCCATACTAAAGGACCTCATCACAACCTCTAATCTAGGCGCTTCTCAAGAAAGAATTTGACCACCCGCCAAATCAACCAGGATGCGAAAGGCTTCTTAGCCTTCCGTACAACCCAAAAACAACAATAAAAAGCATTTCAAGAGAAAGATTAAAAAAGGTTATGGGATTATGGGAATGTAGTGGTTGAGCCCTCACCTACTACTGCACTCGCTGCTACGAATGGTCCCAGGGTGTAGCAGTTCTCGTAAAGAGACTGGACATCTTTAAGGTAAAATGATGCGAACACTGACTTGCTTCTCCAATAGGTTGCATCCATTACACTCTGCAGAGAACGGTTCTGTTTGAAGGCCACTGAAGTAGCGACAGCTCTAACTTCATGTGTCCTTACCTTCAGCAAAGCATGGTCTTCCTCATTCAGATGAGAATGGGCTTCTCTAATCAGAAGTCTGATGTAATAAGAAACTGCGTTCTTCGACATCGGTAAAGAAGGTTTCTTAATAGAACACCATAAAGCTTCTGATTGTCCTCGTAATGGCTTCGTACGTCTTAAATAGTACTTGAGAGCTCTTACTGGGCATAGTACTCTCTCTTGTTCGTTTCCAACCAAACTGGACAGACTTGGAATCTCGAACGATTTGGGCCAAGGACGAGAAGGGAGTTCGTTTTTAGCTAAAAAACCAAGCTGTAAGGAACATGTAGCCGTTTCAGATGTAAATCCTATGTTCCTGCTGAAGGCGTGTATCTCACTGACTCTTTTAGCTGTTGTCAAGCAAACGAGAAAAAGAGTCTTCAAAGTGAGATCTTTAAAAGAGGCTGATTGAAGCAGTTCGAACCTTGCTGACATCAGGAACCTTAAAACCACGTCTAAGTTCCAACCTGGTGTGGCTAACCGACGCTCCTTTGAGGTCTCAAAAGACTTCAGGAGGTCCTGTAGATCTTTGTTGTTGGAAAGATCTAAGCCTCTGTGGCGGAAGACTGCTGCCAACATGCTTCTGTAACCTTTGATCGTAGGAGCTGATAGGGATCTTACCCTCCTTAGGTGTAAAAGGAAGTCAGCTATCTGCGTTACAGAGGTACTGGTTGAGGATACTGAATTCGCCTTGCACCAGCTTCGGAAGACTTCCCATTTTGACTGGTAGACCTTGAGAGTGGATGTCCTCCTTGCTCTGGCAATCGCTCTGGCTGCCTCCTTCGAAAAGCCTCTAGCTCTTGAGAGTCTTTCGATAGTCTGAAGGCAGTCAGACGAAGAGCGTGGAGGCTTGGGTGTACCTTCTTTACGTGCGGCTGACGCAGAAGGTCCACTCTTAGAGGAAGAGTCCTGGGAACGTCTACTAGCCATTGCAGTACCTCGGTGAACCATTCTCTCGCGGGCCAGAGGGGAGCAACCAACGTCAACCTTGTCCCTTCGTGAGAGGCGAACTTCTGCAGTACCTTGTTGACAATCTTGAACGGGGGGAACGCATAAAGGTCTAGATGGGACCAATCCAGAAGAAAGGCATCTACGTGAACTGCTGCTGGGTCCGGAATCGGTGAGCAATAATTGGGGAGCCTCTTGGTCATCGAGGTAGCGAACAGATCTATGGTGGGCTGACCCCACAGGGCCCATAGTCTGTTGCAAACATTCTTGTGAAGGGTCCATTCTGTAGGGATGATCTGACCCTTCCGGCTGAGGCGGTCTGCCATGACATTCATATCGCCTTGAATGAACCTCGTTACAAGCGATATCTTTCGATCTCTTGACCAGGTGAGGAGGTCCCTTGCGATCTCGAACAACGTCATCGAATGAGTCCCTCCTTGCTTGGAGATGTACGCCAAGGCTGTAGTGTTGTCGGAGTTCACCTCCACCACCTTGCCTAGAAGGAGGGACTTGAAGCTTCTTAAGGCCAGATGAACTGCCAGTAGCTCCTTGCAGTTGATGTGTAGTGCTCTTTGATCCGGATTCCAGGTGCCCGAGCATTCCCGACCGTCCAGTGTCGCACCCCAGCCCGTGTCCGATGCGTCCGAGAAGAGAAGGTGGTCGGGGGTCTGAACAGCCAGTGGTAGACCTTCCTTGAGAAGAATGTTGTTCTTCCACCAAGTCAGTGCAGACTTCATCTCTTCGGATATAGGAACTGAGACCGCTTCTAGCGTCATGTCCTTTCTCCAGTGAGCAGCTAGGTGATACTGAAGGGGTCGGAGGTGGAGTCTCCCTAACGCGATGAACTGGTCCAGCGATGAAAGTGTCCCTATTAGACTCATCCACTGTCTGACTGAACATCGGTTCCTTTTCAGCATGCTCTGGATGCATTTTTGGGCTTGACTGATTCTGGGGGCCGACGGAAAAGCCCGAAAAGCTTGACTCTGAATCTCCATACCTAGATAGACTATAGTTTGGGATGGGACGAGTTGGGACTTTTCTATATTGACCAGGAGACCCAATTCCTTGGTCAGATCCATAGTCCATTTGAGATTCTCCAGACAGCGACGACTTGACGCAGCTCTTAAAAGCCAGTCGTCCAAATAGAGGGAGGCTCTGATGTCTGCCAAATGCAGGAATTTGGCAATATTCCTCATCAGTTTGGTAAACACTAGAGGTGCCGTGCTTAGGCCAAAGCACAGGGCTTGGAATTGGTAAACCACCTTCCCAAAGACGAACCTTAGGAAAGGTTGGGAGTCTGGGTGGATGGGGACGTGAAAGTACGCGTCCTTTAGGTCTAACGAGACCATCCAGTCTTCCTTCCTGACCGATGCTAGCACCGACTTCGTCGTCTCCATGGTGAACGTCTGCTTGGTGACAAAGACATTTAGAGCACTGACGTCCAGCACCGGTCTCCACCCTCCTGTCTTCTTCGCTACTAAGAAGAGACGGTTGTAAAAGCCCGGGGATTGATGGTCCCGGACTATGACTACCGCTCCCTTTTGTAGCAAGAGAGACACCTCTTGCTGTAAAGCTAGTCTCTTGTCCTCCTCTCTGTACCTGGGAGAGAGGTCGATGGGAGTAGTTGCTAGAGGGGGCTTGCGCAAGAATGGAATCCTGTACCCCTCTCTGAGCAACTTCACAGACTGTGCGTCTGCACCCCTGTTCTCCCAGGCCTGCCAGTAGTTCTTGAGCCTGGCTCCCACTGCTGTCTGGAGAAGAAGGCAGTCAGACTCTGCCTTTTGAGGACTTGGAACCCTTCTTCTTTTTGCCACGTTGACTATCGGCACGGGTACCTCCTCTGCTGGAGGTTCTGCCACGAAAGGGCGGAATGAACCTAGACGCTGGTGTGTCCATCCTAGGTCTAGGCACGGAAGGTAAAGCTGTGACTTTACGTGCGGATGACGCCACCAGGTCATGGGTGTCTTTCTGGATCAACGAGGCAGCAATCCCCTTGATCAGCTCTTCAGGAAAGAGACACTTGGATAGCGGAGCAAACATCAGCTCTGACTTCTGACATGGTGTGATCCCCGCCGACAAGAAGGAGCAAAGGTGATCTCGCTTCTTAAGAACTCCAGACACGAAAGAAGCCGCAAGCTCGCCAGACCCATCCCGAATGGCTTTGTCCATGCATGACATGATGAGCATGGCAGAGTCCTTATCCGAAGGGGAGGTCTTTCTGCTTAACGCTCCCAAACACCAGTCCAGGAAGTTGAAGATCTCAAACGCACGAAAAACTCCCTTCAAAAGATGGTCCATGTCCGAAAAGGTCCAGCAAATCTTGGAGCGTCTCATAGCCAGTCTGCGGGGAGAGTCTACCAGACTTGAGAAGTCGCCCTGGGCAGAGGCAGGAACTCCCAAGCCGAGATCTTCTCCCGTGGCATACCAGACGCTAGATTTGGAAGCAAGCTTGGTCGGTGGAAAGATGAAGGATGTCTTCCCAAGTTGCTTCTTGGACTGCAACCACTCTCCCAGTACCCTTAAAGCTCTCTTGGATGAGCGCGCGAGTACGAGCTTCGTAAAGGCAGGAGCTGCTGACTGCATGCCTAAAGCGAACTCAGAGGGAGGTGAGCGCGGGGTTGCAGACACAAACTGGTCCGGATACAACTCCTTAAACAGGGCAAGGACTTTCCTAAAGTCTAAGGAGGGAGGCGTAGTCTTGGGTTCCTCTATGTCGGAGTGTTGATCGTCCAAATGCGCAGCTTCGTCGTCATCAGAGATTCCTTCATCCGAATGCTGAGGAGGAAGCGGCAAAGGTGGAGAAGAAAGCTGAACGGCTGAATCCGGCAGCACGGGTGCATGCGTAGCTGCACTGGATCCAACATCATGCCGCTGCTGGTCAGTCTGAGAGCTGGCAACAACAAAAGCGGAGTGATGGTGCGTGGTGGGGACTGCCGTGGGTTGCGGAGACTGCCGCATTGCGTCAAAACACGGCAGCTTGACAGCACCTTCCCACTGCTGATGCGGTAGCTCACGCATGTCAACGGAGGGTGCCGCACGTCGGCTAACGTCAACATGCGTCTGGCAGGGTCGACTGCGCATCGGTGGTGGAGCTCTCACAGCCGGAGTGTGGGAGCAGGCAGCCGCAGTGTCTGCTGAGCGCACAACCGTGGCAGGTTGTAGGTTAACGGGTGCAGTGTCAACCTTCTCAGCATGATACTCCTGCATGAAGGAAGCTAGCTGAGTCTGCATAGACTGCAGCATAGACCACTTAGGGTCTACAGCGGTTGGTGCGGCAACAGACGGAGTGATTGCCTGCTGCGGAACCACTCTACCTCTCTTGGGAGGTGTGCAGTCTTAGGAAGACTGCGGCGAGTCCGAACTGACCCAGTGGCTACACCTGGGCCGTTGGACTCGCTCGGAAGGGACCTTGCGCTTGAGAGGTCGTGAGACCTTGGTCCAGCGTTTCTGACGAGAAACTTCTTCCACAGACGAGGAATGAATGGGCTCACTCGTCTGTTTGTGGGTGGGACGATCTCTGCAAGATACGTCCGCAACCACTGAGGGTACATCTGTACGCTGATCAAGGCCTGTCGAACCCTTTGGTCCTTCGACATTGCTTCTCCCCTGGGCTTGGGAGCTTGCAAGAGGTCCTGGACTGGGAGGACGACTGGCACGAACAGATGCACCCTCATGCGTAACACTGACACTTTTCACAGCACTTGCACTCACTACACTTCCCACTGCACTTTTCTCCTTCAACTCTTTGACGTCGGCCAAGAGTTGATTGCGGTCATTCGCTAATGACTCCACTCTGTCACCAAGAGCCTGAATGGCACGCATCATGTCCGCCATCGAGGGTTGCTGAGAGCTAGTAGAAGGGTCGGGAGTCACCACTACAGGGGAAGGAATAGGTTGAGGGGCATGGGGAGAGGAAAAATCAAAAGAGCGAGACGAACTCCTCCTGATCCTATCCTTCTCTAGCCTACGTGCATTCTTAAGGAATTCATTAAAATCGAATTCCGAAAGCCCAGCGCATTCCTCACATCGATCTTCCAATTGACAGGATTTACCCCTACAATTGGAACAAACGGTGTGAGGATCTATAGAGGCCTTCGGAAGACGCCTAGAACAGTCCCTAGCGCTACACTGCCTGTACTTGGGGACTTGAGTAGGGTCAGACATCTTGAATTAGTAAAAGGGGGAAATCCAAAATCTATCCAAGTCGTCAACAAATAATCCAAATCTAATCAAAATAGCTTGATAAGGTAATGATAATAACTCCTGTACAGCGAAAGCTAATATCTAGAGAGAATACATCACCAAATAGCGTGAAAATCAACTCCAGAAACAACAGCGTATCAAGTAGGTCTTGCCGGTGGCACGACAGAGAGAAAATTGGTTCTTGTTGACAAGAAGTACCTGAGTACCTACTCGACAGATGGCGCTGTTGTTGTACACCCCCACCTGTATAGCGATCGCTGGCGTATCCCGCCCGTAGGTTTTTTCTGTCGGGCAACAGAGTTGCAGCTACATGATCACCGGGTAAGATTAATGTTGAAAAATGGGTGGAGCCTGTATATGAACTGCAGTGGTAGGAAATTGACCAAGAGATTATGGAGAAAGTCACATGATGAAAAAAAAGTTATGATTGAAGGTTAAGAGTGGGTATGTGTTAATAATACAGAAAATGGGAAATAAAAGAGGGGAAATCAAACTTTCGACAGAACTACCTGTCAGAAATTTTATGAAATGATATCAGGGCCTTCTGTCATGGCAACCACAACAAAGGGAGTAAAAATTAAATATCTACAAATGAAGGTACAGTATCTAAATTATTCTTAATTGTCAATCTGGGCAATGGGGTCCACACTGTTGTGTTAGTAGAGATATATTGAAGTACATTAGTAAAAATTTATTTATGAATACCACATTGTGTTGAAGCAAACTAAAACCCGTTTCATAGGGTGTATGTACAGTAGGACTATAGTCAATTCTTTTTAGTCAGGCAGATTTGCACCGACTCGCAAGGGTGCCCTTTTAGCTCGGAAAATTTTCCTGATCGCTGCTTGGTTGGACAAGATAATTCTGACCAATCAGAGAACAGGAAACTTTTCAGAGTTAAAAGGGCACCGCTGCGAGTCAGTGCAAATGTGCCTCATTAGAAAAAAATTGAGTATAGTTGGTTGAGACAGGCATAACTTTCTCATTGCTTGTCAAATTGATTTGCTCTTTGGGGAAAATATTTTTCTTGGTCCAAAATACGATATTACGAAACTAGTTTAACATCTATGAATTATTATGATTTAGGATTATATTCAACTATGTTGGTAAAAAATCTGTTTATGAATATTGTGCCGCAGTGAAGTAAAACCCAAATATGAATGCTCTACACCGATAATAACGGTCAAAGAAATACAAACGCTGGATAATAGTTTGAAATCATAAGGGTCACGTATCTGGTTTGAAATTAACGTACCTTACAATCACCTTAGAGAGTTTGACAGAGTATGCATGTTGCATAAGATTTTTTATAATTCTGACCATCCTTTACATTCAGATCTTTTTGGAGAGTTCCATCCTGTTCGTAATGCTAGGCATGCAGTTAATGCTTATAGTGAGGCCTTCTCCATCATGAGGCTCAATAATAAACATTACTCTAGAAGTTTTATTCCAACTGTGACTAAGTTGTGGAATGATCTCCCTAATCAGGTAGTTGAATCAGTAGAACAAAAATTTCAAACTAGCAGCATATGTTTTAAGTAGAACAGGCTTACATAAGTCTTTTTATAGTTTATATATGAAATATTTGTTTTAATACAGTATTGTTAATGCTTTTAAAAGATTTTACTTCAATTGTTCATTACTTCTTATATTGTTCATTTACTTCCTTATTTCATTTCCCCATTGGGCTATTTTTCCCTGTTGGAGCCCTTGGGCATATTGCTTTTAAAACTAGGGCTGTAGCTTAGCTAATAATAATAATAATAATAATAATAATAATAATAATAATAATAATAATAATAGTTTGATCATGTTCAACCTTCAATGATATAAGGCTATTGGCTATTCCCTTCTATGAATCTCAATTTCTTCATCCTTTCCTTCTTTTCTTCAATAGTTTCCTCTATCTTTTATTATTAATTATTATATCATTATCAATTATTATATCATTATTATTATTATTATATCATTATCTTCATCTTTATCTTTGTTATTATTATCATTGTCATTATTATTATTATTACCATTATTATTATCAATACTATTATTATTATTACTTGCTAAGCTACAACTCTAGTTGAAAAAGTGGGATGCTATAAGCCCAGGGGCTCCAACAGGGAAAATAGCCCAGTGAGGAAAGGGAACAGGAAGAATAAAATATTTTAAGAATAACGTTAAAATAAGTATTTCCTATATAAACTTTAAAAACTTTAACAAAACATGTGGAAGGGAAATAACATAGAATAGAGTGCCTGAATGTACCCTCAAGCAAGAGAACTCTAACCCAAGACAGTGGAAGACCATGGTACAGAGGCTATGGCACTACCCAAGACTAGAAAACAATGGTTTGATTTTGGATTGTCCTTCTCCTAGAAGAGCTGCTTATCATAGCTAAAGAGTCATCTACCCTTACCAAGAGGAAAGTGGCCACTAAATAATTACAGTGCAGTAGTTAACCCCAACTTCTTCCGAGTCTTTTCCCCCGAATTTCTTATTCATTGACCTTTATAAAACTGAAAATTTTCAATTTTTAAGATTTATCTTTTTTAAGAAACAGGCCTGGGATTTGAATTTTTTTTAAAAAACATAGGTCTATGATTTTGACTTTTTTTTTTAGAAACAAAGGTTTTGTAGACAAGATTTAAATTTCTACATATCACAGATTTTTACCTCAATTTATCTACTTTTATCCAATATAATTAATATATATTTAATTTTACCCCCAATAGCTTATTTAATTGACCTTTTATCAAACATAGGGTTCTAAGTTTTTAGAGAAATAGGTTCAATAGACCAGATTTTAATTTCTATATATTACAGATTTTTACCTCGATTTATTTTTATAAAATATTTTCAGAACAGTAACATTAAAATAAATATTTCCAAAGAAAACTATAAAAACTTTAACAAAACAAGAGGAAGAGAAATTTGATAGAATAGTGTGCCCGAGTGTACCCTCAAGCAAGAGAACTCTAACCCAAGACAGTGGAAGTCCATTTTACAGAGGCCATGGCACTACCCATGTCTAGTGAATAATGGTTTTATTATTTTGGAGTGTCCTTCTCTTAGAAGAACTGCTTACCATATTTAATATATATCTAATTTCATTCGTTTATTTAACATTCATATAAATATATTTTCTTGCCGATGTTAGGCTAATTGGGCCAGCTTTGTAAGAGTGGAGTTTGACTCATTGGGCTGATTAATCTTCTCCTTGTAATAATAATAATAATAATAATAATAATAATAATAATAATAACAATAATAATAATAATTATAACCACTATTTTCATTCTATATTTACAACAAATTTCTTCGATGGAAATGATCTTTGCTTTAAAGAGAAGAGCCTCTTTAGCTATGATAAGCAGCTTTTCTAAAAGAAGGCCACTCCAAAATCAAACCATTGTTCTCTAGTCTTGGGTAGTGCCATAACCTCTGTAACATGGTCTTCCATGGTCCCGGGTTAGGGTTCTCTTGTTTGAGGGCACACTATTCTATCTAATTTCTCTTCCTCTTGTTTTGTTAAAGTTTTTATAGTATATATGGGAAATATTTATTTTAATGTTGTTACTGTTCTTAAAATATTTTATTTTTCCTTGTTTCCTTTCCTCACTGGGCTATTTCCCCTGTTGGGGCCCAAGGGCTTATTTGCATCCTGCTTTTCCAACTGGGGCTGTAGCTTAGCAAGTAATAATAATAATAATAATAATAATATACATATAATAATATATAATAATAATAATAATAATGATAATAATATCTTTCTGAGTTTGGATCCCTAGGTCAGAACTGGTTATTTATATATATATATATAAATATAAAATGTATACATTGTGGATTTTCAATTCCCAAAGTTAATTTAGATATTCAAAAGTGCCGGTGGGGGCTGTATGTATGATAGGGGCCACCTGCTCTAGTGAGACAGGTTAAGAATCAAACACAAGGTAAGATAAGAATACGACAGTATAAGGAGGGGGATCGCTTGGGGGTGGCGTTAGCCTCCCATTAGTTAAGTAAGTAAGGACACTGCTTGTACGTTAGGAGCCTTTGTATATCAGCGGCCAGTTCCTCCCTTGTGGATTAAAAGTGGACATCAACTTTCCCCCCTAACCTTACCTACAAGCTGTGTCCTTACCTACTTACCTAACGGGAGAGCTAATGCCCCCGTGACCTCCCTTACACTGCCGTATTCTAAGCTAGCCGCAATCATACATGCAGGTGGCCGCTATCCTACTTACACTCCATAAATTAGGTTAGGTGGTGTTCTTGTGTAGAGGTTTTGCAGAACAACGGACACAGCTTTTGTAGCACAGTGGACACGTCTTACGAACGACTAGAAAATGGGAAGAAAATTCTCATTTCCTATACCCAAGGGAGGAAAGGGCCGCTGATATATACAGGCTCCCGCCGGTGAAAAGGAGAAAGAGGTATATCGGCCTACTTACTAATCTTAGCTACGGTACCACCACGGTTCCACAAGCATACGTTTAACCAGCTAACAAACTAAGAGCTACGTTCAACTAGGCCTTACTGGTCTCTTTACTAAGCTATTGTATCATTCCTAAATAGCCAATCACTAGCAAATCGAATATTGGGAATTTAGGACAACAAAATAGCCAATCAAAGGTTTTTAATAGATTGTATCTTGGCTTATAAACACCTTCGTAATCATAAAAACATTTTAATAGCAACATAATTATATTAATACAGGTCTATAACATTGTCATAGTCCACTACACGTAATTAATTACCCAATATAGTATAATAGTATAATGGTTTTACTGAAATTGCCTGTGTCTTGGTTAACAGAAACAGCATCTTAATCAAAAAATAATTTAAATATCATCATAAATGTATAAATTCAGACCTGTAACCAAGACATGATCCCACCATAAATAAATAAATAATAAATTCTAATATGGAATTAGCGTAAACTCGAGGTGCTGATCGGGGTTACAGGGTATGTTTAACTTATATGGGGCTTTACGAGAATGAACGCCTACCTTATTCACGTTGGGAAAGAAGCTAACACTGCCAGTGGGACACTCGTAGAAAATGTCTTCCAAGACAACCCTTTCACAATGTTTGATTTTACTTTTTCTTTCACAGAAAAAGATTATTGACAAACACTCTTGCACAAAATTATGGCCGACAAGGTAAACAACATAAGATTCGAGTTCGCACTAAAACGGGGATTTTAGCGTTTCGGTTGGGTCATTTCGATAAAATATCAAAACCTGGATTAATTAAAATGGGAATTCTTGCCGGTAAAATGGATATTTCAAATCAAATGTCGAATAAAATTGTCATAAAAATGCAATACATAACATATGATTGTAATTACATAACATTCGAGTTCGCACTAAAACGGGAGTTTTAGCGTTTCGATTGGGTCATTTCGATGAAATATCAAAACCTGGCTTAAACTGATATGGAATACTAGCCGGTAAAGTATATCTTTCAATTGAAATGAACAAATTTGTCATAAAGATACAATTCATAACATATGAATGGCCGACAGGGAAAACAACATAACATTCGAGTTCACACTAAATCGGGAATTTATAGAAAACGAGAGCACTTACCCATGAATGAAGGTGTGACAATTTTATTTTGAATGTTGTCTAGCAACGTATTATCCCAACTGATTTCAATGTAGAATGGCATAAAAGTAAAGATTAAGAATTTCATTGATAATTCTGTTTATGGTACAGTAAAAGACTTTATTACAGCAATAACTATAAGCTTAGAAGATATGTACCTATCTATTATTATCTATTATGAGGTAGAGTGCCCGCAATCTTATTTTGCGGAGTGAAAAGTTAGGAATCAGGAACCAGTATCTTCTTACACATACAGAGACTAATAAATGAAGGCGAGGTCCAAATAAAGAAGGATCTATAAAGAATAAAAGTTATAAAAAAGCAGTATTAGTGAAAAAATAGAGATCGAATATGACCATATTCTTACGCTTCAATCACTAATGAATGAAGCGGATATTATTGATGATTGGGATGTACGGGAGGGAAAAAACACACAATATTAAAGGGAAAATTTGAGACTAAATATGAACATCATAATAAATTAGTACGAAAGGTAACCAATACGGAAAAACTGCCAGCGAAGTTAATAGCAAAATAGTTAAAAAGAGATACCAATTTCAGGAAATTTAGATGAAATAAGGAACATACAAACAATTCATAGAAGCATGATAAATATTTAAAATGGAAAAAGGAAACTAAATGAAGAAGAATAGAAAAGAATTGATTAATTATTGAAAGGGAGTTGAAAGTCCCAGGCTTACATGGCTGAGGACTATGAAACATAAAGTAGATGATGAATGGAGAAGTATTGATTTAAATGCTCAAGATAGAGACTCTGGCGAAATCTAACCGAGGCCCTTTGCGTCAATAGACGTAGGAGGAGATGAGGATGATGGTGATGATGATGATGATGATGATGACTACAAGCTTATATGCCAAACATGAAAAACTATTCTTGCATTTGGTGGTATATCCAGCAAACTGATAAACGCATTACGATATACGAGTTTACTGGCTTTGTCCTGAGTATGGAACATATGTGATAAATCTTGCTTTTCCAACTAGGGTTGTAGCTAAGCTAACAACAACAACAACAACAATAATAATAATAATAATAATAATAATAATAATAATAATAATAATGGCGATGATAATAATAATAATAATAATAATAATAATTATAATTATAATAATAATAATATTAATAATAATAATATTAATAATAATAATAATAATAATAATAATAACAATAATAATAATAATTATAATAATAATAATAATAACTGCGATAATAATAATAATAATAACAACAACAACAACAACAATAATAATAATAATAATAATAATAATAATAATAATAACAACAATAACAACAACAATAATAATAATAATAATAATAATAATAATAATAATAATAATGGTGATGATGATAATAACAACAACAACAACAACAATAATAATAATAATAATAATAATAATAATAATAATAATAATAATAATAATAATAAAATCAGGTTAGAATCCTATAGTTGGAAAAGCAGGATGCTACAAAACAAAGTGCTCCGACAGGGAAATTAGCCCAGCGAGGAAAGGAAATAAATAAACTAAACACGAGAAGTCGTGAATAGAAAATATAAAATGTCTTAAGATGAGTAACAATGTTAGAATAGAAATATCAGGTATCACTAAAAGCACGCCATCTCACAAAGCAACAAAAGTGACATAGACAGTGGATGCCTCAGTATATAAAATGTATCCTAAATGGGGAAAAATATATTGAAGATAGATAAACATAGACCCACAAGAAACAGATTAAAACCTATCTTAGTTGCATCAACTGTTTAGCTGTTTGCTTGACTTCTGTTTCCATTCCATCTTTTATCTTGCAGTCCAATTTCTCTTAACTTTTATTTCTTGATGCAACTGAATGTTTTTTTTTTTTTCAGTTGCATCTTAGCACTGTACAGAAGTCATTGGGAGTTAACCCAGAATATAAAACGATGGTTATAACTTACTTTACCTACTTTGACAGCTGTTTTTCCGGTCCCATACAGCAGGGGAACCCCACTCTCTACAGGACCTCCACTGTCGTTTTATCTTGTTCGTTCAGAGTATTCAACATTTCATATCACGTATTGCTCATTTACTGTTAAATCGTTACTGTCAAATGACTCGCAGAATAAGGAGGTCTTAAGTTTCCTCTTGAAAGCCTTAATATTCTTCAATCATTCGGATGTCTCGTGGTACCTATAGAGCATACATTAGTCATATATCTAGGTTCCAATAGTTTGAGGAACAAATATATGACAGTAATCTTTTTTTCAGAGCAAGAACCAATACATTGAAGTTCTATAAATAGACAAGAGAAACAATAAATCGGATATCAGTCAATTTTTCTATTATACTCTGGATATAGAAAAGAACCACCAAAAGAAATAGGTCATAAAATTTTCATAAATTTATTATCAAATTCCATCCTATATGTGGAGATAAATATACGATACAAGACATTTAATATCCAAAATTAGAAAGCAATACGCGAGGAACTAGGTGCCGTTGCAAAGGCTACTTCATAACCCGTAATCTGAATAATTTACTATTTATCGTTGACTTATATGCTATACATAAAATACAGCTGAGTAAAGGTCTGTTAAAGTTAGAAAAAAGAAGGGATTTTAAAGACAAAAAGGGTGGAGGGTTAATGTTAATTTTTAAAAACAATAACATCACTGAAGTAGAGGAAATAGAAACCAAACATAGCGATATAATAATGGTACAGTGCAAAATCCACAACTTAGTATTCCTGATAATACTGGTATATTTCGCAGCAGGAAATACAGAAGAAGATAGAAAAAGAGATCAAGAATTGAAAGTGGAATGTGAAAAATTAATACAAAAAGCAGGAGAAACAACTCCTTTGCTAGTTATGGGGGATTTTAACGGCCACGTGGGATTTCTTGGGCACCAACAAGTAGACAGAAATGGGGAAATGGTGCTAGATTGGATGGGTAACCACAACCTAACACTATTAAATGGAGATGAAAGGTGCTCAGGACTATACACGTGGAATAGACAAGATCAGCATAGTGCTATTGATTTTGTTCTTGCAAATAATATGCTATATAAACAATTTAAATGTATGGAAATAGATGAAGATAAAACAGTATTAGATATATCAGATCACAACTTAATAACAGTAGAATTGGAAGCAAAAACAAATAGCGAAAATAATTACAATAAAGGGAAGTGGGAAGAAATTACATATTATAGCAGTGACGCAAAAGATATAGACGAATATGTGAAATCTATAGAGAGAAAACTTGCCAGCAAGGGTGTAAAAAACATTGATGAGCTAAACATAATAATGGCAGAAATGAAACAAGAACATTTGGCTAAAACATATAGGAGAAGGGTAACAAATGAAGGGAAGACCAAAGAACAACCTTGGGTAACCGAGGAAATAAGAAGAAAGATTAAGGAAAGAAAGGAACTTAATAGAAAAAAGAGAAATGAAAAAGATATTAGGATAAAAAGAGGATTAGAAGAAAAATACAATCATAAGAAGAAAGAAGTACAAATACTGGTGAAAGAGAGCATAACGTTATATGAGAAAAAGAAGACCAGGGAGATAAGAGATGATAAAAACAATAAACTATGGGAAAACATAAACAAATTAAGAAATAGCAAAGAAATAAAAAGCGAGGCAATACAATTATATGGAGAGAGAGGAAATAAACTATCAGATGAAGAGGCTAAAGAAGAATTAGTAAAATTTTGGAAAACAGTCTACAACACACATGAAAATAGAATAACTGAGATCTGGAATGAGGAGGAGGAGAGTGAATACCTGGATAATTTGAGAAGAGAAAACGACATTATAACTGTAAATGAATATAGTATACCTGAACATCTAAGGGAGCATTACGATGCTGTACTTAATGTCGAAGGAATAATTAAACCCATGCCCGCCGCTGAAATGAGTAAAGGTAAATTAGAAAAATGCTTAAAACGTCTAAAGAAAGGTAAAGCAGCTGGGCCAGATGGACTAAAGCCAGACTACTACAAAGCAATGATGATGAGTGATATATGCAAGAATACACTAGTGAACTGCTACAAAGAGGAACTAGCCAGCAAAGAAAAACCCAAAAGCTGGAAAGAATCCAGAACAAAAATGTTAAAAAAGAAAAACAAGCCAACAGCAAAGGAATTGAGACCTATAGCTCTCACAAATGTATCATATAAAATATACATGGCTTTTATCAAGGATGAAATAGAAAGGCATTTAAAAAGTAATAATGCCATAGAGGATAGTCAAGCGGGATTTACAGAAGGAGGAAGGATTGAGGATAATATATTCATCTTACAATACATGGTCGAAGAAACTTTCAAAAATAAGAAAAAACTTATAGTGGCCTCTTTAGATTTCAAAAAAGCTTTCGATTCCATAAAAAGGGAAGCACTGATAGAAACATTAAAGCAATACAAAGTACATACTAGTATAATTAACTCAATAGCTGAAGTGTATGTGGGAGACTCGACTACGTTAGACATAGGGGAAAGAGTAGAACAAAAATTGAGCGTAAGTAGTGGAATAAAGCAAGGCTGTACTGCCTCTACAACATTATTCAAATTAATTACTTATCAGATTATAAAACAAGTAGAAAAGGAAGGTAATGGTTTTAAAAATGATATTATAAAGCTAGTAGTATTATTTTTTGCTGATGATGTCCTAGTGCTTGCTGAGAATATAGAGGATGCTGAATTAAACATAAGGAAAGTGATAGATATAGGAAAGCAGTGTGGTTTAGACATAAATAGAGACAAAAGTAGCGTACTTATATATAATATGAAGGAGAAACCAGATAATATAGAGGGAATAAGAGTAGTAAGCAATATTAAATACCTAGGTATCAAGGTAGATGATGGTAGGAATATGTTCAAAACACAGAAAAGTGAAATGATAGTTAAGGCGCAAAAGCTAGCCAATCTTACATATTCGATCATAGAAAAAAGTTGTAATAAGATACTGATAGGGAAAACATACTGGAAAAGTGTAGCACTACCTTCTATATTATATGGAACAAATGTGATTAACTTAACGGAAACGGAAATAGAAAAGTTGCAGAGAATAGAGAATGGAGTGTATAGAAGGATGTTAGGGGGTGTAAAGAATACAGCAATTGTAGCCTTGAGAGGGGATGTAGGAGCATCTGCTATGAAAACAAGGGTAATGGATGGTAAGCTGAGGTACCTTAATAGCATTTTTAAGGGAGAAAAGGACCTACTTACAGCAATAGTCAATGATATGGAAGAAAAAGAGAGGAAGTGGTGGATGCATGTGAAGAAGTATGCTGAAGAATGTGGGATGGCGATGAGAGAAGTCAAGAGATGTACGAAAGAGGACATAAAGAAGAGAACAAGAGAATGGGATACAAGCAAATGGAAGAGTGAAATGGAGTGTAAGGAGAGTTTAATTTTGTATAAAAACTGGAAAAGTTAAATCAAGGAGGAGGAAGTGTATGACAATACATTTTCGTCAATTTTATTATTCAGAGCAAGGACAAACTCATTGGGCTTGAATATAAGAAACAGACACCAAGATGGAAATATAAACTGTGTATTCTGTGATGTAGAAGAAAATGCTAACCACTTTATATTATATTGTCCACAGTTTAGTGATATAAGAATAAAAGCAATTGAGCTTCAACAACCATACGAAGAAGATAGTGCATAAACAGTTGGAAAATTCCTTTTTTGTGAAGAGAATATTGAAAATAAGAAAAATATACTACAACAAATGTGGATGAAAAGAGAAAAACTAGTGAAAATAAGGAACACACAAAACTAAAAGACACAGAGGCGCCGTTGTAAAGGCTATGCCTCACCCCAGAACCTGAACCTGAACCTATGAAGTGTTTAATATATGTATATATATATATATATATATATATATATATATATATATATATATATATATATATATATATATATATATATATCTAATAGGCATGTAGATTGTCCTGGCATATCACCAACTGCTTGTTTTAAGTAAGTTCACTGCTCACTTCTCCGAGGTATACGCATGAGCTAAGAGTCAAATAACAGTAGGCCTACACTATAGATGAATTGTGTATCCCACGGATAATTATTTGAGCTTTTTAAAGATTGATTTTTTATAAATTTTGAAGTAGACATGCATTTTTTTTTCTTTAAGGAAAAGAACATTTTTAGTAAGGTGAAACAATACTGATGTTGAAGGATAATGTGATTGCATGCTATACATTATAATAAGCTGGACTTATTGAACACAATTTGGGACACTAAATTGATAATTTAGGAGTAATGATTTAGCTGCTATACAAGCCCATGCAGAGTTTCACAGAAACGGTGATCGCTGATTGGTTAGAATTATCTCGTCCAACCAATCAGCGATCAGGAAACTTTTCTGAGCTAAAAGGGCACTGCTGTGAGTCGGTGCAAATCTGCCTCACTAAAAGAAATTGACTATAGGGTGCCTTGTTTGAGCTTTGTGTATTAAATACGCTCATTTTGGTATAAGGAGGCCAATGGATACGTCTGTGATTTCAAATTAGAATTGTACTTAATGAAAAATTTACATGGCATCAAGATTACTAAAAAATGGCAAGTATTTGCAATTACGAAATGCAATACTTCGGTATATTCAATAGCCTCCCTCTTGAAAAAAAATATGGCATTTTGAATTTCTGGGTAGCTAACAGGTTTTATCAAAACTATTATTATTATTATTATTATTATTATTATTATTATTATTATTATTATTATTATTATTAATAGCCAAGCTACAACCCTAGTTGGAAAACCAAGATGCTATAAGCCCAAGGGCTCCAATAGGGAAAAATAGCCCAGTGAGGAAAGGAAATAAGGAAACAAATAAACACACAGGATATTGACGGCTGCCTTTCCGGTACCATACAGCAGGGGAACCCCACTCTCTACAGAACATCCGCTGTCGTTATATCTTGTTCGTTCAAAGAATTCATTTCATATCTCTTATTGCTCATATACTGTTAAATCGTCACTGCCACACGGCTCATGGAATAAGAAAGGCTTCAATTTCCTCTTGAAAGCCTTTATGTCTTCAATCATTCGTATGTCTCGTGGAAGCTTATAGTATAGTCTCAGGGCCGCATATCTAAAGGCTCTGGAGCCTACAGTAGACATAAATCTAGGTTCCAATAATTTGAAACCATCTGTGACTATTCTTGTGTCGACGCAATTTGTTGACTGCGCAATATGTAGCAATTCTCTTTATTATTTTGGACGACCGGTTCTAATAACTTGATGGGTTATTGTACATATTTCAAATTCAATTCTCGCTTTTATCGGCAGCCAGTGTAAATCAATTAGTATAGGGGGATCCTTTCTCTAGGTGGGACACCTTCTATCAGTCTTGCTCCCCTAATTATTATGTTTTGTAATTTCTTCAAGTTATAAATTTGGTGATACATAGTTCAAAGTTGGAGCAAATGCTTTTTTGTTGACCAGGCGGACATGAGTCTTTTTATAGTTTATTTATGACATATTTGTTTTTGATGTTGTTAATAGTTTATATGTGACATGTCTGTTTTGACGTTGTTACTTTTTTAGAATGATTTATTGTTAATTTGTTCTCTTCATTTATTTATTTCCTTATTTCCTTTCCTCACTGGGGTATTTTTCCCTGTTGAAGCCCCCGGGCTTATAGCATCTTGCTTTTCCAACAACAATAATAATAATAATAATAATAGATGGAGTAGCAGTAGTCAATCCTGGTAATGACAGTTTATCACAAGTTTCTTTACAAAATTTTCATCCAGGTACTTTTTTTTATAAAACAAATATTTCTTAGATTATGACCAACTTTTACTACATTATTTATTTGGGCATTTAGAGACAAGATACATTCAAGAAATACACATAGATCAAGAACTTTATTAGATATCGGCACTGAGTCATTATTCACGTTCATTTGAATATCACCCAAACTTCTCACGCTGTTTCTCTTTCCCGCCACCACGAACTCAGTTTTGTTCTCAATGAATTTTAGTTGTTTAATTGTAATCCATTCCCTAACACTATCCAAGATTCGGTTTAGAGTTTAGTAGCGTCATCTATATCATTTATGGAGAAATAAAATTGTGCGTCATCCGCGAATAGTTTGAACTTCACACCATGCCTTTGTGGTGTTTTCGATAGACCAATAGTAGACGAGTGGTGGTTGACACGAATGTTTAAATTTTATAATAATGATGATAAGTAATGACTAACATTCGCATGTGGATATTATCATCATCATCATCATTGTTAATTGGTAAGCTACAACCCTAGTTGGAAAATCAGGATGCTATAAGTCCAATGGCTCCAACAGGGAAAATAGCCCAGTAAGGAAAGGAATTAAGTAAATAAGCTACAAGAGAAGTAATGAGCAATATAAAATATTTTAAGAACAGCAAAAGCATTAAAACAGATCTTTCATATAATAGACTATAAAAACAGAGAAGCTTTGTTGGGATTGGTCCAGAAATTGATTTAGGCACAACAAATTATGCAACCCAGAATTTCAAGAATATTCTTATTTAAATCATGAAAATTGTTTGATTACGAAACCTAATCATTTGAACAAGAACAGTTATACTAATCCATTTTATTGCGTCGCAGACGAAGCAGTCAAACATTTACGTAGTACAGTTTACATTGCGTTCTAAGCACTAAATGTAAATATTGCATAGAATGTGTTTAATATACATTAAGAAAATTCATATTATTTTATAAAAAAGATTAGATTGTTCAAAGTAGTATTATAGTTATAATTTTAGATGATCTTCAAGGTTATAAGCGCTCGCTTTGAAACTATCTGCTCAAACTATTAGCCACTTCTGTAGCCTAAGTAATAAATGTAAATACTGAATGTATCATCAATGTTTTATATGCATAAAAACATTTATATTATTATAATATTTTTCTTAGAGTACTTATAGCAGTTTTATATTCACAATTCTAAATGATTTCTATTAATTCTAAGTGTTCGCTTTAAAACTATCTGCTAAAACACTTAAGTACATTCATAATGTGCATCCATGCACTCGCTCAGTGTTGCCAGCTGTAGGATTTTAACCATGGATTTGGGAATTTATCTCTAGAGTTGAGGATTTTCGGTGTCTGATGGGGATATTCTATACACGTTACTGTGAAGAAGAAACAAAAATGAGTAAACAATTATATCGTTGCAATTAGTTTTCTTGCGGTTATATGAATTGTAGTGAATAATTTCTATATTAGTAAAGCCTACATGATCAGAAGAGAATACATTTGAGAATACATTTGTGGAAATAGGGATTTTTGTGTTGTTTTGGGGATTTTTCTTTATCATGAGTTTTGGGGATTTTTACACTAACCCATCTGGACTGGTAACACTGCGTGACTCGCTTGATTACCGTGTTTGTGTTTACCAACGTTTTTGCAAATCAAGCAAATCCTCGTCTTTTTGTGTTCCGTGAACGAATATTCTTTGTACCTGAAGTAAATTTAGGTAAGGATAGTTGCATTGGCAAGTATAGCCTTTAAATGAGACATCAGCTCAGTGTATAAACCCAATATATAAGCCACACCGGTAGAGGCACCTCCTACCGATAATGGTCTTCCTCTTATTATGGAAATCTAACCACCTTTATTTCATTAATATTGTTTTCTGCGTTATTAGGGATGTTATTAATGATAAAAACTTAATTATACCTGTATTTTGAGTATCATTGATCCAGTATGATCCCGGGCACTGCTTAGGGCTAATTTACCTTAGTCACGTTGTGGTGATCCGTTGAAATTTTGCATGTGTCAGCATTATTCAAACGAGGTTATGTACAGGTTGCTTCTTATTTTATCTGGTTCGGTATGTCTTTCCGCATGAAGCTCTGCATTGAAATCTGCGTATTTTCAGTATTTCAGTTTCAGGCGACGTCCAATATTTAAAATTTCTAATATTTTAATATTCTTTAGCGTTTGTAGTCTATTCTTTAAGATGATTTGAGGATCGGGCCTTTGCATAACGACCGCTCGGGCCTCCTGCACGCGTAAAAAGTGGGAATCTCCTTTCCGTATTCTAGTTCTTAGCCATGGCCGTTGTGCTGCAAAATGCCTTACCTATAGTCAATTTCTTTTAGCGATGCAGATTTGCACCGGCTCGCAGCGGTGCCCTATTAGCTCGGAAAAGTTTCATGATCGCTGATTGGATGGACGAGATAATTCTAACCAATCAGCGATCAGGAAACTTTTCCGAGCTAAAAGGGCACCGCTGCGAGTCGGTGCAAATCTGCCTCGATAAAAGAAATGGACTATAGTTAATCCCTTTACTATACCTCCTGCACACATAAAAATGTGAATCTTTCCATTTTTTAGTTCTTAGCCATGGCCGTTGTGCTGCAAAATCCCTAACCTGATTAATCCTTTCAATATAAGGCTCCGGATCGCCCCCCTCGGTATCTTTATACAAGATATGTCTATCAGGTATACATCCACACTTTATGATAACCTACATTTCCGTGTTTAGGGGGTGTATGTATGATAGCGGCCACCTGTGTATATGATGACCGCTGATTAAGAACATGGCAGTGTAAGGGGGTTGGGGGTTTAGCCCCTCCCCGTTAGTTTAAGTATGTAAGGACTCAGCTTGTAGGTTAGGTTAGGGGGGAATTTTAGAGTAGTTGATGTTCATTTTTTTATACCGTACATGCTGGAGGAAATGGCCGCTGATATACAAAGGCTCCCATGTTTATTTGTTTCACTGCTATTACAGAATAAATTTGTCAAAAGTTTTTATTTTCTATTGTATATTACTCTAAATAAGTACAAAATTCTTTATTCTTTATTGCTAGAATCCCACCCAGCCATTTTTGCATAAAATAGTTTTTCTGCTAGTTGTTCTTGTTTTATTGTGTTCTGATGTTATTGCCTTCTGCAAAAATATATTTTTCCAATTACCACTACCCAACATAACCCCTAATAGTAATGGGGTTAACCTTGGGTGCAAATTAAGTTTTTGGTTTGATAAAAGATAAAGAATTATGGAATGTAATTAGGATTAAAACCATGAAAACAGCAAGAAAACCAACAGAAGAAAGTTTTTTCATGCAAAGGTAAGAGGGTGAAATGATAATGGACTAACTGCCGAAGTTATGTTACGCACCATTTTCTCTTGGGTCCGTTTTCTTTTGAGCCATGTTTTCCATCTAATGCAAACTTCTCTTTTTAACTTGGTCTGATTTTAAAATGTAAATAAATACAAGAGCATCAGCTAACCACCACCCAACCTAAACTAGAAGCCGAATCCTTACTTAGTTTTGAACTTTGCTCCCCCCCCCCTAGTAACCACCTTACACATCCGTAGCCGAACCTTAGGCCGAGACTTGGTTTGCAGTGACTAGCTTAGGCTGAAACTTGCCCTGCAATGACTAGCTTAGACTAAGACTTGGCCTGCAATGACTAGCTTAGGCCGAGACTTGGTTTGCAGTGACTAGCTTAGGCTGAAACTTGGTCTGCAATGGCTAGTTTAGGCTGAGACTTGGTCTGCAATGACTATCTTAGGCTAAGACTTGGCCTGCAATGGCTAGCTTAGACTAAGACTTGGCCTGCAATGACTAGCTTAGACTAAGACTTGGCCTGCAATGACTAGCATAGGCTGAGACTTGATCTGGAGTGACTAACTTAGGCTGTGACTTGGTCTGCAATGACTAGCTTAGACTAAGACTTGGCCTGCAATGACTAGTTTAGGCTGAGACTTGGCCTGCAATGGCTAGTTTAGGCTGAAACTTGGCCTGCAATGACTAGCTTAGACTGAGACTTGGCCTGCAATGACTAGCTTAGACTGAGACTTGATCTGGAGTGACTAACTTAGGCTGTGACTTGGTCTGCAATGACTAGCTTAGACTAAGACTTGGCCTGCAATGACTAGTTTAGGCTGAGACTTGATCTGGAATGACTAGCTGAGGCTGAGACTTGATCCGGAATGACTAACTTAGGCTGTGACTTGGTCTGCAATGACTAACTTAGACTGTGACTTGATCTGGAATGACTAGCTGAGGCTGAGACTTGATCTGGAATGACTAACTTAGGCTGAGACTTGATCTGGAATGACTAACTTAGGCTGTGACTTGGTCTGCAATGACTAGCTTAGGCTGAGACTTAGTCTGTATTGACTTACTTTATTACAGCAGTTAAATTTTGAGTTATCAGAACCAAATGTGTAAACAAGGGTGAGGGTTTACTTTAAAAAAAGCACTTGTTTACAATACTATCCTTGTAATCGCTCGCACTGAAAATGCGCTGGAATTCCTTGGTTTCATCTTTCCAGCTTTACTGTGAAAATTTTCAATATTAATCTTACCCGATGATCATGTAGCTGTCAACTCCGTTGCCCGACAGAAATCTACGGTCGGGATACGCCAGCGATCGCTATACAGGTGGGGGTGTACACAACAGCGCCATCTGTGAGTAGGTACTCAAGTACTTCTTGTCAACAAGAACTCAATTTTTCCTCTGTCGTGCCGCCGGCAAGACCTACTTGGATACGCTGTTGATTCTGGAGTTGTTGTTCACGATTTGGTGATGTATTCACTCTAGAGTTTAGCCTTCGCTATTCAGGAAGCTTTATCATTAGCTTAGCAAGCTTTTGGAATTAATTTGGATTAATTGTTAACGAACTTTGCTAGATTTTGGAATTCCCCCTTGACTACTTCTACAATTCAAGATGTCTGACCAGTCTCAAGTCCCTAAGTACAGGCAGTGTAGCGTTAGGGCTTGTGCTAGGCGTCTTCCGAAGGCCTCTATAGATCCTCACACCGTTTGTTCCAATTGTAGGGGTAAATCCTGTCAATTGGAAGATCGATGTGGGGAATGCGCTGGGCTTTCGGAATTCGATTTTAACGAATTCCTTAAAAATGCACTTAGGTTAGAGAAGGAGAGAATCAGGAGGAGTTCTTCTCGCTCTGTGGATTTTTCCTCTCCCCATGCCCCTCAACCTTTTCCTTCCCCTGTAGTGGTGACTCCCGAACCTGCTACTAGTGCTCAGCCATCCATGGCGGATATGATGCGTGCCATTCAGGCTCTCGGTGACAGAGTGGAGTCATTGGCTAATGACCGTAATCAGCTTTTGGCAGATGTCAAAGAGCTGAAAGCGAAAAGTGCAGTGGGAAGTGTTATCAGTGCTAGTGATGTGAAAAGTGTCAGTGTCAGTGTTGCGCATGAGGGTACATCTGTGCGTGCCAGTCGTCCTCCCAGTCCGGGACCTCTTGCAAGCTCCCAAGCCCAGGGGAGAAGCAATGTCGAAGGACCAAAGGGTTCGGCAGGCCTTGATCAGCGCACGGATGTATCCTCAGTGGTTGCGGACGTATCTGTCAAAGATCGTCCCATCCACAAACAGACGAATGAGCCCTTACATTCCTCGTCTGTGGAAGAAGTTTCCAGGAGGAAACGATGGACCAAGGTTTCACGACCGCTCAAACGTAAGGTCCCTTCCGAGCGAGTCCAACGGCCCAGGTGTAGCCACTGGGTCAGTTCGGACTCGCCGCAGTCTTCCGATGACTGCTCACCTCCCAAGAGAGGTAGAGTGGTTCCACAACAGGCTACTGCTCCGTCTGTTGCTGCTCCAACCACGGTAGACCCTAAGTGGTCCATGCTGCAGACTATGCAGTCTCAGCTTGCGGCATTCATGCAGGAGTATCATGCTGAGAAGGTTGACACTGCACCTGTTAACCTACAACCCGCCGAGGTTGTGCGCTCAGCAGATACTGCGGCTGTCTGCTCCCACACTCCACCTGTGAGAGCTCCACCACCGATGCGCAGTCCACTCTGCCAGACGCATGTTCTTGTCGCACCATCCGTTGACATGCGTGAGCTACCGCATCAGCAGTGGAAGGTGCTGTAGAGCTGCCGGGTTCTGACACTATGCGGCATACTCCGCAACCCATGCGGCATGCTCCGCATACCATACAGCATGCTCCGCATACCTTACAGCATGCTCCGCAACCCACCGCAACCCCTCCCACGCTCCAGCACTCTGCTTTTGTTGTTGCCAGCTCGCAGACTGACCAGCAGCGCCATGATGTTGGATCCGCAGCAGCTACGCATGCACCCGTACTGCCGGATTCAGCCGTTCAGCTTTCTGCTCTGCCTTTGCCACTTCCTACTCAGCTTTCGGATGATGGAGTATCAGATGACGAAGCTGCACATTTGGATGAACCGCACTCCGACTTTGAAGGGCCCAAGTCTACGCCTCCCTCCTTAGACTTTCGTAAAGTCCTTGCCTTGTTCAGGGACTTGTATCCTGAACAGTTTGTGTCTGCAACCCCTCGCTCTCCTCCCTCCGAGTTTGCTCTGGGCATGCAGTCTGCTGCTCCTGCCTTCACCAAGCTTGTTCTCGCACGCTCATCCAAGAGAGCTTTGAGGGTTATGGGAGAGTGGTTGCAGTCCAAGAAGCAACTGGGAAAGACTGCTTTCATCTTTCCTCCTACCAAGCTTGCTTCCAAGTCGAGCGTCTGGTATGCCACGGGAGAGGAACCCGGCTTGGGAGTTCCTGCCTCTGCCCAGGGCGACTTCTCAAGTCTGGTTGACTCTCCCCGCAGGCTGGCTATGAGACGATCGAAGATCTGCTGGTCCTTTTCTGACTTGGATCATCTGTTGAAGGGAGTCTTTCGTGCCTTCGAGATCTTCAACTTTCTCGATTGGTGTTTGGGAGCCTTAAGCAGAAAGACTTCCCCTTCGGATAAGGACTCTGCCATGCTGATCATGTCTAGCATGGACAAAGCCATTCGGGATGGGTCTGGTGAGCTTGCGGCTTCGTACGTGTCGGGAGTGCTTAAGAAGAGAGAACATCTTTGCTCCTTCTTATCGGCTGGTATCACTCCTTGCCAGAAGTCAGAGTTGTTGTTTGCTCCTCTCTCCAAGTGTCTGTTTCCGGAGGAGCTGATCAAGGGGATGGCTGCCTCCCTTATCCAGAAGGATACCCATGATCTTATGGCATCTTCCGCACGTAAGGCTAAAACCTTACCTTCCGTGCCTAGACCCTTCCGCCCTGCAGCAGTAGACACACCTGCTACTAGGTTCATCCCGCCCTTTCGTGGCAGAACCTCCAGCAGAGGAGGTACCCGTGCCGACAGTCACCGTGGCAAATCCAAGAAGGGTTCCAAGTCCGCAAAAGGCAAGTTCTGACTGCCTTACTCTCCAGACAGCAGTGGGAGCCAGACTCAAGACCTTCTGGCAAGCTTGGGAGAGCAGAGGTGCAGACGCTCAGTCTGTGAAGTGGCTAAGAGAGGGGTACAGAATTCCGTTCTGCCGCAGTCCCCCTCTAGCTACATCTCCCATCAACCTCTCTCCCAACTACAAGGAGAAGGACAAGAGGCTAGCGTTGCAACAAGAAGTGTCGCTCTTGCTACAAAAGGAAGCGGTGGTCATAGTCCGGGATCATCAATCCCCGGGCTTCTACAACCGTCTCTTCCTGGTAGCGAAGAAGACAGGAGGTTGGAGACCGGTGCTGGACGTCAGTGCTCTCAATGCTTTTGTCACCAAGCAGACGTTCACGATGGAGACGACGAAGTCGGTCCTAGCAGCGGTCAGGAAGGAGGACTGGATGGTCTCGTTAGACCTGAAAGACGCGTACTTTCACGTCCCCATCCATCCAGACTCCCAACCTTTCCTAAGGTTCGTCTTTGGAAAGGTTGTGTACCAGTTCCAAGCCCTGTGCTTTGGCCTAAGCACGGCACCTCTTGTGTTTTCCAGACTGATGAGGAATATTGCCAAATTCCTTCACTTGGCAGACATCAGAGCCTCCCTCTATTTGGACGACTGGCTTTTAAGAGCTCCAACAAGTCGTCGCTGTCTGGAGAATCTCAGATGGACTATGGATCTGACCAAGGAATTGGGCCTCCTGGTCAATATAGAGAAGTCCCAGCTCGTCCCATCCCAGACCATTGTCTATCTAGGTATGGAGATTCAGAGTCGAGCTTTTCGGGCTTTTCCGTCGACCCCAAGGATCAATCAAGCCCTAGAATGCATCCAGAGCATGCTGAGAAGGAACCGATGTTCGGTCAGGCAGTGGATGAGTCTAACAGGGACACTATCATCGCTGGCCCAGTTCATCGAGTTAGGGAGACTCCACCTCCGCCCCCTTCAGTATCATCTAGCTGCTCACTGGAGAAAGGACATGACGCTAGAGGCGGTCTCAGTGCCTGTTTCCGAAGAGATGAGGTCTATGCTAACGTGGTGAAAGAACAGCATTCTTCTCAAGGAAGGTCTGCCATTAGCTGTTCAGACCCCCGACCACCGTCTCTTCTCGGACGCATCGGACACGGGCTGGGGTACGATACTGGACGGACAGGAATGCTCGGGCACGTGGAATCAGGAGCAAAGGACACTTCACATCAATTGCAAGGAGTTGTTGGCAGTTCATCTGGCCTTGATAAACTTCAAGTCCCTCCAGCTAAACAAGGTGGTGGAGGTGAACTCCGACAACACCACAGCCTTGGCTTACATCTCCAAGCAAGGAGGGACTCATTAGAGGAAGTTGTTCGAGATCGCAAGGGACCTCCTCATTTGGTCAAAAGATCGAAAGCTTTCGCTGGTAACGAGGTTCATTCAGGTCGATATGAATGTCATGGCAGATCGCCTCAGCCGGAAGGGTCAGGTCATCCCCACAGAGTGGACCCTTCACAAGAATGTTTGCAGCAGACTATGGGCCCTGTGGGGTCAGCCCACCATAGATCTATTCGCTACCTCGATGACCAAGAGGCTCCCGATGTATTGTTCTCCGATTCCAGACCCAGCAGCAGTTCACGTGGATGCCTTTCTGCTGGATTGGTCCCATCTCGACCTGTATGCGTTCCCGCCGTTCAAGATTGTCAACAGGGTACTTCAGAAGTTCGCCTCGCACGAAGGGACACGGTTGACGTTGGTTGCTCCCCTCTGGCCCGCGAGAGAATGGTTCACCGAGGTACTGCAATGGCTAGTGGACGTTCCCAGGACTCTTCCTCTAAGAGTGGACCTTCTGCGTCAACCTCACGTAAAGAAGGTACACCCAAACCTCCACGCTCTTCGTCTGACTACCTTCAGACTATCGAAAGACTCTCAAGAGCTAGAGGCTTTTCGAAGGAGGCAGCCAGAGCGATTGCCAGAGCAAGGAGGACATCCACTCTCAGAGTCTATCAGTCTAAATGGGAAGTCTTCCGAAGCTGGTGCAAGGCGAATGCAGTTCCCTCAACCAGTACCACTGTAACCCAGATTGCTGACTTCCTGTTACATCTAAGGAACGTAAGATCCCTTTCAGCTCCTACGATCAAGGGTTACAGGAGTATGTTGGCAGCGGTCTTCCGCCACAGAGGCTTGGATCTTTCCACCAACAAAGATCTGCAGGACCTCCTTAGGTCTTTTGAGACCTCAAAGGAACGTCGGTTGTCCACACCAGGCTGGAACCTAGACGTGGTTTTAAGGTTCCTAATGTCATCAAGATTTGAACCGCTCCAATCAGCCTCTTTTAAGGACCTCACATTAAAAACTCTTTTCCTCGTCTGCTTAGCAACAGCTAAAAGAGTCAGTGAGATCCACGCCTTCAGCAGGAACATAGGTTTTACATCTGAAACGGCTACATGTTCCTTGCAGCTCGGTTTTTTGGCTAAAAACGAGCTTCCTTCCCGTCCTTGGCCTAAGTCGTTCGAGATCCCAAGCCTGTCCAACTTGGTGGGGAACGAACTAGAGAGAGTACTTTGCCCAGTAAGAGCTCTTAAGTACTATTTAAGACGGTCAAAGCCATTACGAGGACAATCAGAAGCTTTATGGTGTGCTATCAAGAAGCCTTCTCTTCCGATGTCTAAGAACGCAGTTTCTTACTACATCAGGCTTCTGATTAGAGAAGCACATTCTCATCTGAAGGAAGAAGACCTTGCTTTGCTGAAGGTAAGGACACATGAAGTTAGAGCTGTCGCTACTTCAGTGGCCTTCAAACAGAACCGTTCTCTGCAGAGTGTTATGGATGCAACCTATTGGAGAAGCAAGTCAGTGTTCGCATCATTCTATCTCAAAGATGTCCAGTCTCTTTACGAGAACTGCTACACCCTGGGACCATTCGTAGCAGCGAGTGCAGTAGTAGGTGAGGGCTCAGCCACTACATTCCCATAATCCCATAACCTTTTTAATCTTTCTCTTGAATACTTTTTATTGTTGTCTTTTGGGTTGTACGGAAGGCTAAGAAGCCTTCCGCATCCTGGTTGATTTGGCGGGTGGTCAAATTCTTTCTTGAGAAGCGCCTAGGTTAGAGGTTGTGATGAGGTCCTTTAGTATGGGTTGCAGCCCTTTATACTTCAGCACCTAGGAGTCGTTCAGCATCCTAAGAGGACCGCTAGGCTCAGTAAGGAAGACGTACTTAAAAAAGGCAGAGTAATAGTTCAAGTCGACTTCCTTACCAGGTACTTATTTATTTTATGTTTGTTATTTTGAATAACTGCTAAAATGAAATACGGGATACTTAGCTTCTTTGTTAACATGTATGCTGGTCTCCACCCACCACCCTGGGTGTGAATCAGCTACATGATCATCGGGTAAGATTAATATTGAAAAATGTTATTTTCATTAGTAAAATAAATTTTTGAATATACTTACCCGATGATCATGAATTTAAGGACCCGCCCTTCCTCCCCATAGAGAACCAGTGGACCGAGGAGAAAATTGAGTTCTTGTTGACAAGAAGTACTTGAGTACCTACTCACAGATGGCGCTTTTGTGTACACCCCCACCTGTATAGCGATCGCTGGCGTATCCCGACCGTAGATTTCTGTCGGGCAACGGAGTTGACAGCTACATGATCATCGGGTAAGTATATTCAAAAATTTATTTTACTAATGAAAATAACATTTCTGTAATTGATTTATAAGGACAAAGTGGTTAAATAATAAGGAATAGATGCAGTGGAAGAACATTCCAATAATTTTTTCCACAAAGCCACAGAAGTAAAACTTTTTACATTGTTTTTTATTATTATTATTATTATTATTAGGATCTAAGCTACGACCCTAGTTGGTAAAGCAGTGTGCAACAGGCCCAAGGGCTTCAACAGGGAAAATTGCCGAGCAAGGAAAGGAAATAAATAAACTAATGTATATATGGGAAGTAATTAGTAAAAAATAGAAACATCTTGAGATCAGTAACATCGTTAAAAATAGACCTGTCATATATAAACCACGCAGAGGGACTCGAGTCAACCTGTTCAAAATAAAAACGTGCTGAAAGTTTAAACTACATCAGTTTCAAAAGAACATTAATGGCTAGGAAATGTAATACCTTTTTTCCATTACTGTATAGTTACCAGTATTTTTTTTTTTAATCTTTTTCCACTTTTTAATTCTGTATACTGTGATTAATTTTTTGTTAAAAGCTTTTACAATAATAAAGTTTATTTACGTTACACAAAACCATTGGATAAATGGTTCAAATATCTATAATGAAATGAGTTGACTGCTCTTAATCTCTTGACAGGCTCTATTCTGTAATTCCTCCTTATCTATGGTAAGCAGCGCTTCTAGTCTTGGGTAGTGCCATAGCCTCAATACCATGGCCTTCCACTGTCTTGGGTTAAGAGTTCTCTTGCTTGAGGGTGCACTCAGGCACACTATTCTATCTTATTTCTCTTCCTCTTGTTTTGTTAAAGTTTTTATAGTTTATACAGGAGATATTTATTTTAATGTTACTCTTCTTAAAATATTCTATTTTTCCTTGTTTCCCTTCCTCACTTGTCTATTTTCCCTGTTGGAGCCCCTGGGCTCATAGCATCTTTCTTTTCCAAGTAGGGTTGTAGCTTAGCTAATGATAATAATAATAATAGGGTATTTATGGTGCAATGATCTAAATACTTTAGGTACTGTACAATATTTGTATATATTAGCATTTATGAAATATTTTGTGAATGATGAAATTGTTTTCATAGTAATTCACTTTTTATCATCAAGAAAATGTCTATGATTTGTATGTTAAAATTGAAATGTGTAAAAGAAAAAGTATTTTACCATCATAGACAATGTTTTCATTGTGCTCTTTAATGATAGTATATGTTAACGAGATGTTTTCGAGTCTAGGCTATATAAAATTTTGTTTGCACTAAATTTCTAATAAAACCAGTTAGCTTTATGTAAAAGGCATAGTGCATGTTAGAAATTGATAGCAAGATTCCGTATATACACAGCAGTGACAGGTAGTGTAAAGTGAAGTTTTGGATGGAGGTAAACTGGGGTCAGGGTGGTTTGACTGATAAAACAGCCATGATTGATAAATAGCAATTAAGGAAGGCCCTTAAGATAACTCCCAGTGATGAAAGGCATACAGAATACTCTTATGTTAGGTTCCTATAGTCTCCCATGTTGTAAAATCCAAATTGCTACCCATGCATGATGCTACGTCTATTTTCCTTGTCATCTCGTTCAAGTCAATGGGCTTACCCCAGTATTTCAAATAGTAAGCAATTATCATATATTAGAATTGGGTAACAGGTGGTGTTGGTTTTCATTAAACTCTGCAGTACAATAGTTGACTTTCAATTGTTCTTACACTGTTGCAAACTTATTTGTGCCTACACTGTATACAAACCCTAAGTTCTTTACAGTAGAAGAAATCAATGCTAGCTGACATACGGCTATAAGACTTTTAACGTGGTGTAAACAACCAGCTTGTTGTTAACCATTGGTAGCAGGGAGAGACCCCTCCCCAACTCACTCATAACTTTTTTACTTTGATCTCAGCCGTGGTCGAAGACAGACATCTTTTTGTGTTAACTGACTTTTAGCTAAATTTTAGAAACTTAACCTTTTTTCAGGTGTGACTGTGCTTGAGGGTGTAGTATATGCATTTGCCCAGGCAAGGCTGGCCACTACTGCAATACGTTCATGTCCCAGGGACACGTAGCCTCTCCGTCTTTGTCCTGCATGCAGCGGACACTCCTGCACGCAGGCTTTCCCTTCCCCAGAATGTAGGAAGTGGCCATCCTCCAAGTGGCAGCGGTATGGCAGGAAGAAGTCAGAAAGGGCTTCTTTGCCTACGGTGTCTACCTCCTTAAAGACAGGCTACTGGAGGTGTTGGCAATGGGTGGAGAGTAGGAGAGGATTTCCGCTTCTGCTATGGTTGGTCTTGGCCTTTCCGCCTATATAGCTGACAGGAGCGAGTTTCTCCTATGCAGTCTTTGTCCTCCGTGGTTCCTCGCCCACTGGAGGTTCCACAGGGTGGTTCATGCCACAGAGTTCCCCCTCAGGGCTTTCTCCCTCTACTGGAAGTGCTCCAGCAGGAAGATTCGTCTTCCTTCTCCTTCTGTGCTTACTGATCTTAGGTGGCCTCCCTCCCTAGTAAGCATGAGAGGTTGCCTCTGCCAGAAAGTGCCACTCCCCTGGCAGTGCAGAAGCAAGAGCCTGTTTCAACGCCTCCCCCTTAGCTCTCCCAAGCAGAGCTACAAGTAGTCTTGACAATTGTCCTGTAACGCAGTGCATTTGCGTAGCTGTTGTCTTGCGAGACTCTTATAGTCAGCGAGGGACTCCTGTAGTCGTCTGTGAGCTGAATTACTTGTAGTAACTCGCCAAGCTATATCTTCATAAGAGCTTGCCAGAGAAGTTGGCGAGCACAACAGCCCACCTACCCATTCCTTTTAAACCTCTACTATGTGTCACTCACAAACAGGTGAGTGCAAGTTACCCTACCAGATAATTTGCGAGTCACAGGCTAGCAATTTTCCAACGTACACTTGCAAGGCGAGTGTCGAGCGATCTCGCTCACAGGTTACGGTGCTTCGTCTAGGGCACGATGGCTTGTGGCCACCTGTTTGTGGTTATGGGGGAGGTCTTTTCAGACCTATGTCTTTCTCCCATCTAAGTTCACGCTCCTGGACAGCGGCATTCCTTCAGTGGACCTTTAGTGCAGGACGTGTCTTGTGAGACTCCTGCAGGATATACTGAGAACAGTGGTTTCCATATTTCCTGCTATCCATGCATGATGCTACGTCTATTTTTCTTCTCATTTCGTTTAGGTCAATTTACGGAAGTATCTTGCCTTACCCCAGTATTTCAGATAGTGGACACTATCATCTATTAAAATTGTGTAACAGTGGGTGTTGGTTTTCATTAAACTCTGCAGTACGGTACAATAGTTGATTTACCATTGTTCTTACACTTATGCAAACTTGTTATTTATGCCTGCACTACACAAACCCTAAGTTCTTTACAGGCCACCTGTTTGTGATTGAGGGGAGATGTTTTCAGACCTATGTCTTGCGATCGTCCAGGTTCACGCTCCCGCACAGGGGCATTCCTTCAGTGGATATTGAGCGCAGGACGTTTCTTGTGAGACTCCTGCAGGAGATACTGAGAGCAGTGGTTTCCATCTTTCCTGCTCCTCAGGTACCTTTGACAAACCTGATCGTATCTGAACCGGGCAAATGGGATGTACTCCACGGGGACTCTTCTGACCGGAGATTGCGTTATGCGGCTGACACCAGCAACCCAATTCTGTCTTAGGGTCCCAGCGCCATATTGGTTGGTGCCACCAGTGCTGTCTTTTACTCTCGCCAGTCGCCGTATTCCTTTTTCTTCTGTAAATTCATCACATTGAGCCCGGGGTGTGTGAGGAGCACTTCTAGGTGGCAACATCACCAAAAGCCATTGAGAGTGCATTCCAAACCAGCGGAGGTTTACTCCGAGTGGGAGATGTTGGAATTGGTACCCATCAAACCAACCCTTTACAGACATACAAGGCAGGCCACTCCTCCACTTAGTGACATTTTCCACCCCAGGGCTCATAGGGAATTGAGCTTGTTTGTTGAGTTGTACAGGCTCTTGCCTATTGTTATTGTTCATCCCTCTACCTCAGAGGCACCTTCCAGCTTCGTGCCAGCACCATCGAAGCTGATTTAACTCTCCGAGCAGCAGAGGCGTATTTTAGCGATTTTGTCTGCAATCCTGGGGAAAGTTTTCAGCCAGTTGAAGGGACTTCCACCCACCGTAGTGCGAGTCTCTTATTGTGAAGAATGTAGGGTTACACTTACTTTTACCTGTCATCACTCAACCCCCAGGGAAAAGTTCCGACTGTGATCAAAGTGAGAAAGATATGAGTGAGGTGGGGGGTTGTTGCTTCACCTGATTATCACTGGTTAACTACCGGCTGGTTGTTTACACCTCGTTAAAAGTTTTTATAGTTGTATGTCAACTAGTGCTGATTTCTTCTATTGTAAAGAACTACAGGTTTGTATACTGTAGTTTAGAAAAATACAAATTACTCTATATTAAGATTTTTGTAAGTTTAGAACGGTTATTCCTGGCTTTTGGTAGTCCATCCAAATTGAGGTAATTTCCAGGAATGCTATTCCTATGTGTTGGTTGGTCGTTGAAGACTAAGCTTAGGGAGATTCCCTCCTTGGTGAATATATTTCACTTTGCATATTCTTAATGTTTGCAGATTAAATTTTTCCATCATATAGGAAGGAGATTATGCCAGTTAATAATGTTTATGGAATTATTTTTCTCATTTATAACAACAGCATTGCTTATATATTACTCTTTGAGTACTGTAAGTCTGTAATTTTATCATCATAGGTATTGTAGCGTATTCTTATACTGTACTGTATTTTATTTCAGATCATATTTTTCTTGGCTTGTATTACTGTAATGAAGCCCTGTTTTTGGATGGTGTTTTCCGTGTACTGTACATGTTTCTATCTGACATGGGACTACAGTATACTGTACTAAACTTTTTCATTGGATTCAACTTGTCTAATTCCTTTATTTTACCCCGTTTGAGTAATCTCTGTAATGTATGTTTCTATATTGAGAAGTCTCATTAAGAATGATCATACTTTGTTGATAAAAGGTAATGTTTAGGTTGGTGAAAAATGTAAGTGGCACTGTGGCAAATGTTACTTTTACTTCATTTGCATCATCGCGTCGTTTAATTACGTAATGCCACTTGTGTAAGTAACTTTCATGATTGATGAAATAGTCAGTCCGATATATTTTATTTGAATTGGTGAAAAGGTAATTACAGTTTTATGATTAAGTCAGTCATGACTAATGATGTCGCAGGGTTTACGTCAGACACGACTAGTGATGTTGCAGGGTGGAGTGGCATGAGGTTACATACGAAGGTTTTGTTTAACTTTTTGAGGCTATTCTTTTTCTTGAATGAATTGTAGAGAATTTAATCTGTTAGTGACACTTCATGCACTCGAAACTAAAATAGGATTCTGGTATTAGACGAGAACACTTGAAAGCTGTTCTACGGGTGACTGGCAAACGTTCCAAAATGGTTGAGGTCTTGGTATGTGTTATGGAACCTATTGTGTAAGTAGAAACTGAATTGTAATCAATGTCGTGACACATCTGTTAGTGAGAAGGCTTTACAAACACCAGCATTGCAGACAACAATAGGACAAAACTTGTCAGTCTGTCAAGAAGTTAATGCTGATAGTCAGCACTGGAAGCCTTGTAAGCTGGGTAGCCTGTACTTCTGGTGAGGAAATGTAAAGACTACAGTATTGTCAAAAGAAGTGAACATCGTTTCTTCCTCCCTCCTTGTTGTAACTAGCGGACATGTAAAGTTATAATTACAGTGCCTGGTTTCTCATGATACTAAATGATCATTTGCCATGGAGTGAGGTACTTGTGTATATATTTTCATTACATTCAGGTTCTTAGGTAAGACTCTTCATATCCCTCCTTAGTTGTTCCTTTATTATCACTTGATATCACAGTGTAGTTTGAGATGGAGTAATATTTCCGGGGTCTCCTCCTTAGTGCATTGTGGATAAAACAAGCTAGGTCGGGTTAGTGAACCAAGGGGGGGGGGGGTTAAGCCTATTGGGGGGGATTCTCTAGTCGTGGGAGCTGAAGCTACAGGTTATCTCCTAAAGAGTGGTTTGCGGTAAGTATTTCAGGAAAAATACAATCTTCGTAGAAATTGTCACATTTTACTCCTTTGGTCTTGCAATGGTGATCTGAGCAACTATTTTAATCCAGCTTGGTGAAACATAGACTTCCGTAAGATAATGTTATACATGTAGTAAGGTAGAAGAGGCGCATTTTAAGAATTTGATCAACACTAATTTGGCAGTTATTCTATCCTTCAAAGAAACGAGTAACAGTGATATTCTTTTGGAGTAGTGGCTAGTTTTGTGGTATTTCTAACCGCATTTAGTTGCTTCATAAATTCTAACTCTTGGGGTATGATTAGGAATTTAAGATGGAATAAAATATTAATGTGGTGATGTACAGTACATCAATGACATTAAAAGATATGCTGTGTCTTTTAAAAGATCACTCAACGGAATTTAGCCAGTGACTTGCATCGTGATACACACTTTTGAAAGCCAGTTGTACTGCATGTGGTTGTGTGTGATCTAGTGACTGGGTTTTCAAGATTAAATCTAAATGTCATTACTTTTTTTTTCATAATGGTGCCTGCAAGGAAATTCCCCATTCTATTGTGCCTGTTGCATGCTAAAACAGCTCAATGTACAGTTGTACACATAAATTCAAGTCACACCCTTACTGTGTGGAGAGTAACCAAACAAGAGTGTGTAGTGAGAGGCGGCGAGGATACACACAGGGACTAGCCGAGCAATAAGGGTGTGACAATGATGCATCTCCTCAGAATGATTATGTACTAGGAATTCCTGTGGCCGACTGTACTTTACTTGTTGTCACTTACTTGAGCCAGGCTGCTAGTGTTCTTCAATTTCTTCCCATGAGCAATATAAGGCAAGGTGGAGTTTCATGTATTGCTTCCATATCAGTGTCAAAGGAAGACCCCCTTATAATCCAAGAATTTGGAATGTTTGGATGCATGCCATATATTTCTTCCTTTTCCTTTTCTATCAGTTAATAGGGAAGAATAGTATATTTTTTATGACATTTTCATTTGTATGTAAAACCATTGAATTACCTCAGAAATATTAATGTTTTTACAAATTTATTAAAATCAAGCTAGGGAACTTCATTGAGGAATTTTTTTACTAATTTTTGATTATTGAAATAGTAATCCACAAGTATGTCGACAGAATCACAGAACTATTTACTTGTTACACGTATACTGAGGCAGAGAGAGATTGAGACAGACATACAAAAATAGACATAAATATTCAATGTTTTACTAGCGATGACAGCACATCAAAACTGCCTAATGTTGTAGACTCTGGATGTAGAAGACATGTTAACTTAAACTAAATTAATTTTACATTACAGTGAAGTAGACAAGTTGCTTCTCAGTATCTTCTTAAATGGATGAAAGTAAAGTATAGTGATGATCTTAATATTAGCCAACTGACAGTTTAAGAATTATTATTAAAATAGAGTACTAACCATTTTCCTACTAGTGTTATTACATCTGTTTTAAAGGTTACCTCAATTAAGAACATCTGTAAGAAGTAGGTATTTTCTTTTCCAGGAGGGGAAGGAATGCCCCATAGGGTGGTACAGAGATTCTGTTATTTAAGAAGAGTACATACTGGTACTTATCAAAATGTTTTGAAGTGCTCAGTAACTTCTAACTTCCAAAGAATATAATGCCTATACCATATGTAAAAAAGAGACAAAATATAAGCCACTAAATAATAAATGAACATGAAATACTGTACACTAAAAGTGTCCTTAACTGCTAATAAAGAGAAAAGAAAGAAATATGTCCGAAAGGCAATTCAAACCCGAAATTGTGGAAGGGCTCAATACAAACGAATAAATAAGACTCAAGATAATCTAGCTGCTATACATTACAGCATAGAAATTCTAAGGTATATTGTTTATCGAGGAAAATGAAATTGGCACGTGTATGGCAATATCACATTTGTTAAAGCATCAAAACAACAGCCAACAGTTGCACAATAATAGAAGAAGTATAGCTATGTAGTTAGTGTGTGCATAAGCAGGCTTATTATACATATTAAGCAAGGCATATTTGAACTAAGGGAATGCTGAATGCCCCTATCTGGCTATGTATACCCCTTTTCTTGCTTGTTTTCTTATTTTAAGGTTTAGATTGATAGATTAATATTTTTTTTTGCATTGCTATTATTATTATTGTTATTATTATTATTATTATTATTATTATTATTATTATTATTATTATTATTATTATTATTAGCTAAGCTACAACCCCAGTTGAAAAGCAGGATGCTATAAGCCCTAATTCTTAAACAGGGAATCTAGCCCATTGAGGAAAGGAAATAAATAAACTACTGTATATGAAAAGTAATGAAAAAAGAATATAAAGTATTTTCAGATCTGCAACAACTAATGTGTGTTGTATAAAAACACTCGCAGCAGATTTAAACTTATGAAGTTCCACCGATTCAACAGCTAAGTTAAGAAGATCATTCTAAAATCTGGTCACAGCTGGAATAAAATTCTATAGTACTGTGTAGTGTTGAGCCTTATGATGGAGAAGGCAAGACTATTAAAGGAGAGGAAGTAGGAGGCAGAAGAGCCAGTGGCTATTCTATATCTTTATTTTTTCTCTAAATGGTTTTGGCATATCTCAAGGTCAAAGAACTCTGGAAAATAAGGAAAATTTAGTGCTTCTAAGGTACCATTTCAATATACAGTATTAAGGATTTATTATGGGTTTTTAGGCTGAGGAACGAATTAAATCAATTACCATGTATTCTTATGGGAATATTTGCTCCAACATACGATCGTTTTAACATACGAAGTAGTTTCTGGAACGAATTAAGATCGTATGTAGAGGTATCACTGTACTTGGGTTCACTCTGAACATTAGGCCGATATTCACATTCATGGTGAATGCATTTGCAACTTCATCTGTGACTAATATACAGTATTTTAAAAATAGTAATACTGTAGTTCTTAAAGGTGGCTTATTGTAAACAATCGCCTAGTATTTTCCAAGGGAATATGATTTGACACTAAATATTTGGACCATTGTAATCAACTTTGGGAGTATTGTGTCCTAAAATTGCAAGTTCTATGTTTTATAAATTTTACTTTGGTATGTCCTTTTAAATAGTAAAGTAATGGCTTTAGTGGGGCTGTAGTATTTTCTTTAACAAAACAGATTTCTAAATGGTAGAGGGCGAATAAGAAAGAGGCCATTTAAAGGCACAAGATATACTTGCAATATTCTTAAATCA
The DNA here is from genome assembly GCF_036898095.1 of Palaemon carinicauda. Taxonomy (NCBI): domain Eukaryota; kingdom Metazoa; phylum Arthropoda; class Malacostraca; order Decapoda; family Palaemonidae; genus Palaemon; species Palaemon carinicauda. The sequence goes on along the minus strand of NC_090733.1, from coordinate 123,759,527 downwards.
ACATTGATTGTGAGAGTATGAAGAGTAACATGCAATATCACCTGTTGCAAAATATTTTGTTCCATGTCTAGTTCTGTGACTGCGAAGTTACAAATATTCTATTCATTTTCAAGTTTCATTTAGGTCTCGTCCGGAATTGGAACCAACGGTAAACCACATTAAAGGTTGCACAAAGTAATAATTGTATATTACAAAATTATTTCTCATCCCAATTGTTTTGGGTGTGTCATCCCAAGCTAGAGTGCATTTCTATTGTTATCGGTAACTAGTGGAAGACTATTGAATACTTTTCATTGGAAACACTTTTCAAGTGATTAATGGAATCCCAACACCAGTTTAGTTGAAACTCTCGATGCCCTTCCCTTCCATGTATTCTTTAGTAGGAACAGTAAAATACTCTGTATTTCAAATCCACTGTTTACAGAGAAAATACTTTTTGAGTTAAATACTGACGCTCTTGTTAGAATACACCACATTCAAATGTAAGTCCTCCACCTCAGTGAAAGGCTTATGTTTTTAACATTACCATGTCTTCAAGGGATCCACACCTCTGAAGAATTGAATTGGATGCTTGTATAAGGCCTTTTGTAAGCTGCTGTGTATTAACTTTATTTTCTTTCCCTTTATCTGCTGCCAGACATTTCGAGATGTTTGGTTGCTGCTAAGTTGGTTAATTCCTGTGTTTCCAGCAATATGTTCGCTAAGGATTCAGGAACTGGGAGAGCAAGAGGGCAGTCTTCCTGGGGAAATAATGACTGGAGAGGTTATGATAAGGAATCCAGTTTTGGACGCAACCAGTCCCATGACACTAAGGATGATTTTCAACATCAGGGCTTTGGAAGAAACCTAGACCGGGAAGATTCAAATACTTCGAAAATTGTTTGCCAGAATTATCTTCAGAATAAGTGTATGCGTGGCAACAATTGCCTGTTTCTACACCCTCCTAGTGCATCGGGTTCATCAAGTTCAAACCTTAAGAGACAACAGAATCCTTGGCTTAACTTCTGCATAGATTTCCAAAGAGGACAGTGTCCATTCTCAGATGATTGCAGGTTAGTGCTCAACATTCAGAAGGCTTAATTTACAGGTCTGCCGAGTATATTGGCCATTTTAGAGGTAACAGTCTAGTGTTTCTTTATACAGTCCATATTTCTCTTATGGGAATTTCATCCATATATATTTAAGATATTTCAGGTCAGGTCAGGTAATAAGAATTTAGAAACTAGGGCTTTTATTTAAAATAGTTGAAAGCCCTCTCTTTGGAATTGTTCCCAGGAGGTCTGAATAAGTTCAAGATATGAATTTTTAAGGTAAGTATTCTTTGTAGAGAAAAAAGGATAATGGATCTGAGGGATCATTTAAATAGGATCTTCTTAATTCATCTCCAAGACTTTTGGAATTTGAACATTTTCAAAGATGTTGAGGAAATAAGAATGCAGATTTTATTTGGATTAAGGTTGCCTGAAGGTTTTAACCTTGCAGTTTGCTTTTGTATACAGGTAAGTAGATATAGTAGGAAGAGTTCTCTGCAACTTGAAAATCTATAAAGATTTCTGTCCATATAATGAGGTTGATCTTAACTGAGATTGATATTACCTGTTTGACAGGGATTTAAGATCTTGGCAATTAATATAGTTCTGTACTTTTGATTATCTTCCCATCAGAAATTTATTTATGTCTGAAGGCTTTGATGCATTCTTGCATCGGAAACATCTAGTGATGTCTTTTGTCAGTTCCCATCTAGCGATGAGGGAGTGCTCTGGGAGATTTGTTAATGCTTCTGATAGTTGCTCTTTATAGCAACAAGAAATGCTATTGATTCTACACTGTACATTCTGGAGATGGTAATGCTAATTCAAGTTCCAAAGTTGGGGAACTCTTTTTCTCCTTAGATTTATAGCATTCAGTATACAGTATGTACTGTATGTCTGAACAAATATACTGTACTGTACCATCTTTTCTTCACATAAGCCAGCGTTGAGTATGTTTGAAAGGCCAGCTCTCAATCTCAAAGGTTCTTGTGACTGACTTGGCCTTCGTCTGGCTTCAAACCTCTACATTATGTTCTTGGTGCAAGTTGCTGTTTATGTAGATGAAATAAGTTTGGATGACACGTCAAGTTTATTGGCTCTATGGCTTATTTTATAATTAATACAGTATTCTACTGCACTTTTTACCCTAGATTTTTCAAGTCTACTTCTCCTGGCAGTTACCTTGTCTTAATTTTACTTGTTAACATACCACTTCTAATTTTTTTTCAAGCAAATAGTCATTATTGTGGCCCTTTACATCCCAGGAGCAGGTGATCCGTGCCAATTGTTGGTTTTGTCATTGGTTCGACATTAACAATTGTAGTTTTAGAGAATGTCATTGCAATTTATGATTTACTCTGTAGTAGTGTAATTCAAGTTTAGTATAAGTACATTCATAAAGTTCATTTGGATCACATCAGCTTTGCAGGTGAGTTGCATCCAGTGTTTGAATGTAAGAAAATAATAAGACTGATTATTTGAGAGAGAATTGTGTGGAAAGGGTTCGATTTTTATGCTAGGTATTGTAATTTTTTATATTTTATATTAAGACCCTTTCCACAACTTGAGGAGAATTGTTAGAGAAAATATTTTGAAAATTTTACAGAGGAAGCAAGCAAGTCAGGAATTTTAGGAGAACATACACAAGACAGTTTTATGTAAGGGAGTAATTTGATGTTAAAACCTAACTGATATTGATAATGTTGGAGAGAATTATAGTTTTGGCTCCTAATGCGCCTACAGTAATTTTTTAAGAGAGCTTATGATATTTTAAGAACAGTGCCCTCTGAAGCATTGTTACTTGTTGTCCGAGTTAAAGGCAATCAATTGAAGGGGATACAGCCCAGAATTAGTTTATATAAAATTGTTTCACAGACATTGCTAGTTTTCAAGTTTTTTTTTTTCATTTAAATTTGTCAAAGCTATTAAAGAATACAGTAGTTTACATAGAGCTGAATTTAGTGAAGGTAATGGTGCTCATACATATAGATTTTTTTTTTTATTGATTAACCCTTTCACCCCCTGGCTATTGGGAACTTTCCAACCCTTAACCCCCAGGGGTTATTTGTTTTTAAGCACATTTTGCAGTATATTTTTTTTAAATTGCTCTAACAGCCTTAATTTTTGTCATAGAGATGTCAAGTTGGTCTCATTCTCTTGGAAAATGCCCGAAGTTTCTCAAAAAATTATCAAAAATATGTCAAAAAAAAGGTAAATGGCAGTTTTTTGCAAGGACGTACCGGTATGTCCGTGGGGGTAAAGGGATGAGTTTTGTGAAATACCAGTACGTCCTTTTGCGGGTAAAAGGGTTAATATAGTATGCCTTAGTTTCATTTGGATAAGTGTATGTATTAATCAGATATTCCTTGGTTATCCCTGAATTAAAGGTCAGGCATTTTTAGATCTTAATAAAGTAAGGCAATACTGCACTATATATGTTAATGTTTTCAGATTTTTTAAAGTTTCTCTCCCAATTAAATGCACGGACATTGAAAAGGGCAAGGTAGTTTTGATTAAGATGGTGTGTTAAGAAGATACGAGCAAGGAAATTGTTACCATTTGATTTATTGTATTAAAACGTAAGGTTGATAAAATTGAGGAAATGTTGTTGAACTGTGCTAGGAAGAGTGCAAAGGAAGAATTGCAAAATGTTGAAGATTGAGGCCTAAGGAATACAGTGCACAGTGTAAGAAGTACTATAAAGGGAATACAATTAGTTTGAGTGGTATTTATAGAGTTCCTTTTTTGGATGATAATAGGTTGTGAAAGGCTGAAGGCATTTGTTTTGGGTGACTGGTGCATGGAAGGGTGAAGGTTTTTATTTGTGAACACACACTCCTTTTTGTGAATGGCTTTACTTTGCATTTTAACTTCTCTTAGTTCAGTTGTTCCCTTTAACTAATCAAGTGAGTCTTATTCTTCTTGTAAGTGGCCTATTTTCAGTCTTGAAGGGTTTCATGTAAAGTATACTGTAGTGGTTTACCTACACCATTGATTCATGTTTTTAGACTGAAGGAGATTTTGTTTTTTGGTAAAAGGTAGGTCAAGGCAAGCTTAAAAAGGAAGAAAGATGGCAGATGTGTAGTAAAAGGCCCACTGTAAGTTGTATTGGCTGCAGAATATAGTAGTCATAGGTTTTGCATTATGTCAGTTTCATTTGATACAATCTGAAGTTGTAAATAAGGGTTTAAGAAATGTCTTCAGTTTTCATTATTTTGCTCTGATAGGTTTGGAACTTTAGGGTAAAAAGTTTATTACGTGAATTCTTGATTTAAATTTTTGGACAGTTTCTCCAGTAATTTTTTTTTTTTTTTATTGATGCTCGACATACTTTTTTCAAATGAATTAGGTTTTTTTTAGTTCACGAGAAATACTTCTGTTAAAACGAATGGAAGGCCATATTGAGCTTTAACAACACTCTTCAAGACTTGGTTGAAAGGCCATTAAAGCTTTAACAACACTCTTCAAGACTTGGTTGAAAGGAGGCGTGTGTGGTTGTTTATGAAGGAAATTGATACAGTTTGGTTGTAGAATGTGAAGTGAATTTTATAATATTATTTACTGCTATGGTTTTCTGTTTTGAGAGTTTGTGTTTTAACAGTGCTATAATGCATTTATATTTTTCAGCAAATTGATTATTAAGAATTGTTGTTGACGGAACTATTTATGCCAACAGACTGTTGCATGTCAGTAGAAGGGATGAAACTGAATATCAAACTACGGGTGACATTCCTGCTGGTGTGGTGGAACAGGCTATGTCAAAAGCAATGGTTATGGAATGGGCATATATTGGCAATCATCCACATTGCAAGGTAGGTTGTTGTTAAGTGTATAATGTAAATTTTCTAGTAGATTACTCTCAAGTTTCTTGTATTAACCCTTTTACCCCCAGGCCTAACCCCGAGGGGTTATTTTTTTTCAAGCACATTTTGTAGTATATATTTTTTAAAATTGCTCTAACAGCCTTAATTTCCGTGATAGAGAGGTCAGGTTGGTTTCATTATCTTGGAAAATGCCTGAAGTTTCTCAAAATATTATCAAAAATATGCAAATGTAAATTTTCTAGTAGATTAATCTCAAGTTTCTTGTATTAACCCTTTTACCCCCAGGCTATTTGGAACTTTCCAACCCTTAACCCCCAGGGGGTATTTTTTTTTTCAAGCACATTTTGCAGTATATTTTTTTTTAAATTGCTCTAACAGCCTTAATTTTCGTCATAGAGAGGTCAGGTTGGTCTCATTCTCTTGGAAAATGCCTGAAGTTTCTCAAAAAATTATAAAAAATATGCAAAAAAAATGTAAATAGCAGTTTTTTGCAAGGACGTACCGGTACGTCCATGGGGGTAAAAGGATGAGTTTTATGAAACGTACCAGTACGTCCTTTGGGGGTAGAAGGGTTAATATCTGGTAGTTCAATTCAATGTTTTGACAGCATAAATTGTTATATAAATCTGTTCAATGTTTTGCCAGCATAAATTGTTATATAAATCTGTTCAATGTTTTGACAGCATTAATTGTTATATAAATCTGTTCAATGTTTTGACAGCATAAATTGTTATATAAATCTGTGTAATGTAATAATTTCTTGAATTTTTACAAACTTTCTCCAGGAGTACCTTCAAGGAGCATGTAGCATGAGGGGGTGCAATTATCGACATCTGAACACAGATCAGTATGTTGTTGAAGTTTTAGCAGCCTTGAGAGAAAAGTTTATGATACCTCATGATGAAATGTTCCAAGACGGCAAAGGAAGTGGCTTTGCTGGGGAGAAACAAGGAGGCGGTCAGTTTGGAATGCATCAGCCTGATTCAAAAAGGTTTGGAATGAGGCAGGGGGACAACGAGTTTGGCATGAACCAGCGAGGAAATGACCAGTTCGGAATGCGTCAACAGGATGACAACGACAGTTTTGGAATGGGTACAAGAGGGGGAGATCAGTTTGGAATGCGGCAGGGTCTCCGGGATAATTTCGGAGGCAACGATTTTGAGCCAGATACGAAACGTATGAGAGGGATGGATTTTGATATGGACAAGATTCCGAGAAACATGAAAGAAGGAAGTGAGAATTCTCGTGGTGTGGTCAATGAGGACTTTTTAGATGATCTCAGAAGACAGAACATCAAAATTAATAAGACCAATGAAGATGTAAGAAAATCTGCTCAGAATTTGGAAACGGAAAACCAAGAACTTCGTAAAGCTCTAAGACTGGCGCTAGACCTTAATGCCCATGCAAGAAATTTACAAGAATTCAGAGACCACTTAAGAGAGATACAAACAACACTGAGAAAAAGAGGCTACAGAGTAGAACGATATTCTAAATCAGGTTCCTGGAGTGATATGCCAGTGGATAGAGTAAGTATTAATGTTTTGATTGTTGGGTTAAAGATGCACTTCTATTTGTAATTTGATCAGAACCAGTGCTGTAAGAAAACTTTATTTTCAATATTAAACTTACCCGATAATCATGTAGCTGTCAACTCCGTTGCCCGACAGAATTCTATGGAGGGATACGCCAGCTATCACAATACTAGAAGGGGGTGTACTTACCAGCGCCACCTGTGGCCAGGTACTATAGTACTTCTTGTTGACACCTCCTCAATTTTTCCTCTGTCGTGCTTCCGGCAAGACGTTCTGGGATACGCTTATGATCTTCGAGTATTTTCACGGCTTTTGGTGAAGTATTCTCTCAGATTTCGGCTGTCGCTTTACTGGAAAACTTCTATATTAGCTTAGATAGCGATTATTTAGTCCTGATTAACGGTTAACGATCTTTTGCTTGATTTTGAAACCCCACTTGGCTAACTCTTTTGATTCAAGATGTCTGACATTTCACAAGCCCCCACCCATAGACGATGTAGGTCTTGTAATAGGCGTATTCCGAAGGCCTCGGTAGATCCTCACACCGCTTGTTCTGACTGTAGGGAAAGACCCTGTCAGTTAGAAGATCGATGTGAGGAATGCGCCGGACTTTCGGAACTTGATTTTGTCCGTCTTCTTAAGTATTCAACCAAGTTAGAGAGAGAGAGAGAGAGTTAGGAGGAGTTCTTCTCACTCTTCACTTTTTTCCTCACCTCATGATCCCCTACCTTTTCCTTCCCCTGTAGTGGCTACCCCCGAACCTACTATTTGCCCTCAGCCTGATATGTCTGTTGTTTTGCGTGCCATTCAGGCCTTAGGTGACAAAGTAGAGTCAGTGGTTAGTGATCATAAGTCTCTTATGGCCGAAGTCAAGGAACTTAAGGTCAAGAGTGCAGTGGGTGGAATTAGTGCCAGTGCTGTGACGAGTGCTAGTGTCAGTGCAGTGCCAAGTGCTAGTGTCAGTGTCAGTGTGGTGCGTGAGGATACTTCTGTGCGTGCCAGTCGTCCTCCCAGTCCGGGACCTCTTGCAAGCTCCCAAGCCCAGGGGAGAAGCAATGTCGAAGGGCAAAAGGGTTCGGCAGGCCTTGATCGGCGCACAGAAGTATCCTCGGTGGTTGCGGGCGTGTCTTCCAGAGACCGTCACTCCCACCTGCAGACGATTGAGCCCGTCTTTTACTCGTCTGCTGATCAATTGTCAGGGAAGAAACGCTGGACTCAGGTCTCAAGACCACTCAAACGCAGAGGCCAGACCTCAAGAACTCAACCGGGCTGCAGTCATTGGATCAGCTCTGACTCGCCGCAGTCATCAGTTGAATGCACTCCGCCTAAGAGGAGTAAGGTTCTGCCACAACAGATCTCTGCTGTTAAGGCTTTACCTCAGCAGACCTTAGTGTCTGCCGACCCCAAGTTGACTCTACTGCAGTCCATGCAGTCACAACTTGCGGTCTTGATGCGTGAGTGTCAGGCTGAGAAGGTTACACCTCCTCCTGCGATCGCTCCGCCTGACCGCAGTACTGCCTGCCAGGCGTACGATGTTGAGGCTCCTCAGGATACCTTACCACGTTCTGAGTTTACTGTTTCCAGTGGTGTGCAGCTCCCTCCGCCTTCCTTAAGGCAACCTCAGCAATGGGAACAGGAAGCTTATACCTTACTTCCTCCGCTTCCACTTGCAGTTCCACCAGTGAGGCAACACTCTCTTGAGGTACAACAACCTCTCCCATCCATGAGTCAGTCTCCTCAGCTCTCGCTGCAGCGAGCTCAACCCTCCTCAAGGCAAGCACAACACCTTAGCCTTGCGCCTCAGGAACCTCAACTCGCGAGACAATTACTGTGTTCTGCGCAGCCACTACCTCATCGCTCACAGCTCACACCTCAGGAACCTCAACTCGTTCCTCAGGAACTTGCTACTGCGCATCCGCCAACCACTCAGCAAGCGCAACCCTTGAGTTCAGACACTCATGCTAGGAGTCAGCCTCCTCCACCCATGCGCCTACCTTCTGCTACTTCTTTTGATCAGCCTTTGCAGTCTGAGCCTCAGGTGTTCCCTCAACAGAGTCTTGAAGAGGAAACCACAAATATTGTTGTTCCAGCTCGTGCTGACTCTGCTGTTCAGCATACCTTACCGATCTCTTCGCTACACTCTGGTGATGAGGCGTCTGATGATGAGGCGGCACACCTGGATCCCTCATCAGACGTGGATGAATCCGTCTTCTCCACCTTCTATTGACTTTCGTAAGGTCTTGGCTCTGTTTAGGGAGGTATACCCAGACCACTTTGTCTCTGCTATCCCCCGCTCTCCGCCATCTGAGTTTTCGCTGGGCATGCAGCCAGCTAAGTCTACTTATACTAAGCTAGTCTTAGCAAGGTCCTCTAAGAGAGCGTTAAGGATCTTAGGGGAGTGGTTGCAGACTAAGCAACACCTTGGAAAGACTTCGTTCATGTTTCCTCCGACTAAGCTCACTTCTAAAGCGGGCGTTTGGTATGCCACAGGAGAGGAACCAGGCTTGGGAGTACCTGCCTCTGCCCAGGCTGACTTCTCAAGTCTGGTAGACTCGCCTCGTAGAACAGCAATGAGGCGCTCTAAGGTTTGCTGGACCTTCTCAGACCTTGATCACTTCCTGAAGGGTGTTTTTAGAGCATTTGAGATGTTCAACTTCCTAGACTGGTGCCTGGGGGCCCTCAGCAAGAAGACCTCCCCTGCGGACAAGGATTCTGCCATGCTATTAATGTCCTGCATGGATAAGGCCATTAGAGATGGATCTGGCGAGCTTGCTTCGATGTTTGTGTCAGGGGTTCTTAAGAAAAGGGAACAGCTATGTACCTTCCTTTCCTCCAGCATCACACCTTGTCAAAGGTCTCAACTCCTTTTCGCTCCGCTCTCGAAGTTCCTCTTCCCCGAAGAGCTTGTTAAGGACTTGTCTGCTGCCCTGATACAAAAGGACACACATGATCTTGTGGCCTCATCGGCTCGTAAGACTAAGGTTGCTACCTCAGTCCCCAGGACTTATCGCACCCCAGTGGCTGATACTCCTGCTACGAGGTTCATACCGCCCTTTCGTGGTAGAGCCCCCAGCCGAGGAAGCTCCCGTCCAGACTCTTCCAGGAGCAAGTCTAGGAAAAGTTCCAAGGCTTCTAAAGGAAAAAACTGACTCTCCGCATCTCCAGACAGCAGTAGGAGCCAGACTCAAGATCTTCTGGCAAGCCTGGGAAAAGAGAGGTGCAGACGCCCAGTCTGTCAGTTGGCTGAGGGAGGGTTACAGGATACCATTCTGCCGCAAACCCCCTCTGACCACATCTCCCATCAACCTCTCTCCCAACTACAAAGAAGAGGACAAGAGGCTAGCGTTGCACCAGGAGGTGTCGCTCCTTGTACAGAAGAAGGCAGTGGTTATAGTCCGGGACCATCAATCCCCGGGCTTCTACAACCGTCTCTTTCTGGTGGCCAAGAAGACAGGAGGTTGGAGACCGGTGCTGGACGTCAGCGCGCTCAATGCGTATGTCACCAAGCAGACGTTCACGATGGAGACGACGAAGTCGGTCCTAGCAGCGGTCAGGCAGGAGGACTGGATGGTCTCGTTGGACCTGAAAGATGCCTACTTTCACGTTCCTATTCATCCAGACTCCCAACCTTTCCTGAGATTCGTTTTTGGAAAGGTTGTCTACCAATTCCAAGCCCTGTGTTTTGGCCTAAGCACAGCTCCTATGGTGTTTACGCATCTGATGAGGAATATAGCAAAATTCCTCCACTTATCGGACATCAGAGCCTCCCTTTACTTAGACGACTGGCTGTTGAGAGCCTCCACGAGTCGTCGCTGTCTGGAGAGTCTCAACTGGACTTTGGACTTAATCAGAGAACTGGGTCTGTTAGTCAACATAGAAAAGTCTCAGCTCATTCCCTCCCAATCCATTGTGTACCTGGGAATGGAGATTCGGAGTCAGGATTTTCGGGCTTTTCCATCGGCCCCAAGGATAAGCCAAGCCCTAGATTGCATCATGAGCATGCTGAAGAGGAGCAGTTGCTCTGTGAGACAGTGGATGAGTCTCACAGGGACCCTTTCATCGCTGGCCCTGTTCGTCGAGCTAGGGAGACTCCACCTCCGCCCTCTTCAATTCCATCTTGCAGCTCATTGGGACAAGGGTTTGACTCTCGAAGCAGTCTCTATCCCAGTCACCAAAGAGATGAAGACCACTCTCTTGTGGTGGAAGACCAATCTCCTTCTCAGGGAGGGCCTATCGTTGGCTATTCAGACCCCCAATCTTCATCTCTTCTCAGATGCATCGGACTCGGGCTGGGGTGCGACCTTGAACGGACAGGAATGCTCGGGAACGTGGAACGAGGAACAGGGAACGCTCCACATCAACTGCAAGGAGCTACTAGCAGTTCATTTAGCCCTGCTGAACTTCAAGTCACTCCTGCTAGGCAAGGTGGTGGAGGTGAACTCAGACAACACCACAGCCTTGGCTTACATCTCCAAGCAAGGAGGGACCCATTCGAGGAGCCTATACGAGATCGCAAGGGACCTCCTCATTTGGTCAAGAAGTCAAAACCTCACTTTAGTCACGAGGTTCATTCAGGGCAACATGAACGTCTCAGCAGATCGCCTAAGCAGAAGGAATCAGGTCATTCCCACGGAATGGACCCTCCACAAGAGTGTGTGCAACAGACTTTGGACCTTGTGGGGTCAACCTACCATAGATCTGTTTGCCACCTCCATGACCAAGAGACTTCCGCTGTACTGTTCCCCAGTTCCAGACCCTGCAGCAGTTCATGTGGATGCTTTTCTGCTGAACTGGTCCCATCTCGACCTTTACGCATTTCCACCGTTCAAGATAATAAACAAAGTCCTTCAGAAGTTCATCTCGCACGAAGGGACACGGCTGACGCTGGTTGCTCCCCTTTGGCCTGCAAGAGAATGGTTCACAGAGGTACTTCAATGGCTAGTCGACGTCCCCAGGACTCTACCTCTAAGAGTGGACCTTCTACGTCAACCTCACGTAGACAGGTTGCACCCAAACCTCCACGCTCTTCGGCTGACTGCCTTCAGACTGTCGAAAGATTCGCTAGAGCTAGAGGCTTTTCGAAGGAGGCAGCCAGCGCGATTGCCAGAGCAAGAAGGGTTTCCACTCGTAGAGTCTACCAATCTAAGTGGGAAGTCTTCCGGAGCTGGTGTAGAGCCAATGCAGTATCCTCTACCAATACCTCTGTGACCCAAATAGCTGACTTCCTATTACATCTTAGGAATGAGAGATCCCTTTCAGCCCCTACGATTAAAGGGTACAGGAGTATGTTGGCTTCAGTTCTCCGCCACAGAGGTTTGGACCTTTCTTCCAACAAGGACCTTCAAGACATCCTTAAGTCTTTTGAGACTTCTAAAGAGCGTCGTCTATCCACTCCAGGCTGGAACCTAGACGTAGTCTTAAGGTTCCTTATGTCACCTAGGTTCGAACCTCTCCAGTCAGCTTCCTTCAAGGACCTTACCCTCAAGACACTTTTTCTCGTCTGCCTTGCAACAGCTAAGAGAGTCAGTGAGGTTCATGCCTTCAGCAAGAACATTGGTTTCACGACCGAATCTGCAACATGTTCTTTTCAGCTCGGATTCTTAGCTAAGAACGAACTTCCTTCACGTCCTTGGCCTAGATCGTTTGAAATACCTAGCCTCTCCAACATGGTAGGTAACGAACTAGAGAGAGTTCTTTGCCCTGTCAGAGCTCTCAAGTATTATCTTAATAGGTCTAAACCTATTCGAGGACAGTCAGAAGCCTTATGGTGTGCCATCAAGAAACCTTCGAGGCCCATGTCCAAGAACGGGGTTTCGTATTATATAAGGCTTCTGATTAGAGAAGCCCATTCTCACTTAAAGGAGGAAGACCTTGCGTTGCTGAAGGTAAGGACCTACGAAGTAAGAGCCGTAGCTACTTCGATGGCCTTTAATAAAAACCGTTCTCTGCAGAGCATAATGGATGCAACCTATTGGAGGAGCAAGTCAGTGTTTGCATCATTTTATCTTAAAGATGTCCAGTCTCTTTACGAGAACTGCTACACCCTGGGACCATTCGTAGCAGCGAGTGCAGTAGTAGGTGAGGGCTCAGCCACTACATTCCCTTAATCCCATAACCTTTTTTAACCTTTCTCTTGAATGCTTTTATTGTTGTTTTTATGGTTGTTACGGTAGGCTAAGAAGCCTTCCGCATCCTTTTGATTTGGCGGGTGGTCAATTCATTCTTGAGAAGCGCCTGGGTTAGAGGTTGTGTAGAGGTCCTTTAGTAGGGGTTGCAGCCCTATATACTTTAGCACCTTTGAGTTGATTCAGCCTCCAAGAGGAACGCTGCGCTCAGTAAGGAAGACGAACTTAAAAAAGAGGCAGAGTAACGGTTCAATTCGACTTCCTTACCAGGTACTTATTATTTCATTGTTATTTGAGATAACTGTTATATGAAATATGGGATACTTAGCTATCCTTTAATCTTGTACACTGGTTTTCACCCACCCCCCTGGGTGTGAATCAGCTACATGATTATCGGGTAAGTTTAATATTGAAAAATGTTATTTTTATTAGTAAAATAAATTTTTGAATATACTTACCCGATAATCATGATTTAATTGACCCTCCCTTCCTCCCCATAGAGAACCAGTGGACCGAGGAAAAATTGAGGTGTCAACAAGAAGTACTATAGTACCTGGCCACAGGTGGCGCTGGTAAGTACACCCCCTTCTAGTATTGTGATAGCTGGCGTATCCCTCCATAGAATTCTGTCGGGCAACGGAGTTGACAGCTACATGATTATCGGGTAAGTATATTCAAAAATTTATTTTACTAATACAAATAACATTTTTGGGATTATTAAATAGCTGTGGTACTTGAAATCTAACCAATGGAGCTGTAATGAAAAAGTAATAGAAGAACATTATCTTACTAATTTGTAATCTTATCTTACCGATTATTTTTATGGCACCGAATAACCTCAGTGGTTACAATGCCTGTCCTCGTTTAAATTTAATAATCCAATCCAATGCTACCAAGTCTTTTTTAAACTTGTAAAGGGAAGGTACACATTTTTAACTCTATAACATCATGTTCCTGCACCTTTTAACCGGTACTTATAGTGTGTGTATTTACATACATATGAGCTGTCTTAATGGTTCATGGCTGACGTTTATTTACACAAGCGCAGTCCCTATGAACCTCAAGGCAGAAAAGTGTTTTGTTCTTACACTGTATACAAATCTTCGATAGGGGAGGACTTTAAAAACTTTTAATGAGGTGTCAACAACCGGCCAGTTGTTGAACAGTGTTAGCGGAGAGAAACCCCCCCCACTTACTCGTACTTTCTTACCTTGATCTCAGCCGTGGTTGAAGACAGACATCTCCTTCCACATTACCTGACTTGGCTAAAGTATTAAAAACCTTCACTTTTTCTTTTCAGGTGTGGCTGTGCTTGAGGGTTCAGCATGCGTGTTTGCCTGTGGCACGTTGATGTCCCAGGAGCACGCGGACCCTCTCCGTCTTTGCTCTTCATGCATAGGACATTCCTGCATGCAGGCTTCTTCTTGCCTAGAGTGTAGGAAGTGGCAATCCTCCCAGGGGGAGGAGGGAGTGAAAAGAGACTCTTCACCTTCGGTGTCTTCCTTGAAATCAAAGAAATCCCGACCCCTCTCCCTCACTTCTGGCACCCTCCTCTCTGACTCTCGGTCAACCCGCAGGTCAGGCTACTTTTCTCTCCTCCCCTAGTGAGGTCAAAATGCCATTTACTCAGCCAGTTAGTTCACTAGTTATAGGCTAGTGTTCCAGCTCACGCTAGCAAGGTGAGTTACGAGTGGTCTCATAATAACTCACAGGTGATGGCGTGTCTTATAAGAGCTCGCGATCGTAACTGTTCACAAACTATGGGAGGTTTTTGCAGACCAATATCCTGCGCCTGTCCAGGTTTTGCGTTCCTGAGCAGGAGCTTCCTCTTAGTGGACCATTAGCCCCGGGAGTGTCTCGCGAGAGACTCCTGCGAGAGATAGTGAGATCAGCGATTTAGTTTCTTCCTGCTCAGATAATGTTGACAAATCTGATTGTGTCTTATCCTTGGGGAGAGTATGTTCACCATGGTGACTTCTCCTCCGTCTGACCCGAGATTGTTTGGGCAGCCCACACTAGCAACACAATTCCGTCTCAGGTCCTGGCGCCACCAGTGCCAGTTTGGGCTCCTGCTCTTGCCAGAAGGCCTTTCCCTTTTCCTCTTGGTATTCCTCACTCTGCTCGTGTGGTGCAAGAGGAACATGCGTCCAGGTGGTAATGTCCAAGATAGGTCACTCCTCCACCTGGGGACACCTTTCGCCCTAGCACTCATAGAGGATTTTGTTTGGCGAGTCGTACTGGCGCTCTCCTATTGAAATCGTCCCTCTTCCATCTCTAGAGACACCCTCTGTTTTGGTATCAGCGCCTTTGAGGCCGACTGCGACTTCCTGAGTAGGAAAGGCTGATTCTAGAATTCTTGCTGCATCTATGGGCGAGCCCCGTGAACGGGACACCAAACAGGTCACCGTTGTCCCTCCCAGGTCTCGTTACCTGAGGGCCAATCCTGATAATGACTCTTGCTTGTATTTGGACCATTCTTGTAAGAATTACAAATCATAAGAAGCAGCAGGTGTTCAAGAATGTTGTCCTCGTAGATGTGAAGGCAATGGATTTCTTGACACAATGTTGAAAAACGAGTGGGCCAATGGGCTCTTGATTCCAGCAATAAATACCGAGGAGAAATGTTCTCTTCTTACGAAATTCCGCTATAAAGTCTCTAACCTTGCTTGCTCTTGAAGTAGATACGGTGATGAAGAAGTGGAGGAAAGTGAGCCAGAACTCGCTTCAATATCAGGCCATCATGGTTCTTACGGCCTCTTTGGCACCCGTGGTGCTGAAAGCCTTGCATGTGGGAAGACAAGCCCACAAACCATGGAATGGCACTCCGAAACAGTCTAACCCAAAGAATACATCTTACAAACAGGCCTTTCATGGCAGGAATTAGGTAGGACGTGGATGGTTTGGTAGCGGACATGCTCGACATCCTCACTAGGGTTTCCCTTCTCCCACTTCCACCAATGGGATAATGCCTACAGTTCAGGTGGCACCAGTAACTTCACTATGGGCTGACCCGTGTACAGTCTACATCCTTCGCAATGGGTACGTTGTCCCCTTCACCACCTCCATCTTAGCCATAAGTCAGACTCTACTGTCAAGCAAGCAGTCAGGTCGGGGGTGGGGGGTCCTTCATGATCACGTTAAATTTGAAGGACGCATACTTCCAGATCCCAATTCATCCATCCCCGAGGAAGTACCTAAGCTTTGTATCTCACAGAATGGTATATCAGTTCCTAGTACTGTCTTGTCTACAGCTCCTCAGGTATTCTGCAAGGTGTTTATGCTGGTCTCGGCATGGGTTCGTGCAAGTGGCATCCGTCTGCTCTGCTATCTAGACGATTGGCTGGCTTTGGCCCTCTCCGCCACAGAGCTATGCTTCTTGAGTTTTGTCGCGATGTGGGTATCCTGGTAAACCTAGAGAAGTCCTCATTGGAGCCCATGCAGAGCCTGGCTTACCGGGGCATAAGAATAGACACCATGATAGGTAAAGTCTTAACATGCAGCTGATAGTTGAAAGAGCATAATTATTCCAGGTTAAATTGTATCTGTTACCCTTCTAAAGATGACAGGCCTCCTGCTTCTCCAAATAAGCACGTCTACAATCATCATTGAACTATGGTTTGTCCTTCACTCGATACCTTAGCACCCAAGATGGGATACAGCATGCTTTCCCACTTTTCTAGCCAGTAAGATCAATACTGGATAAGGTTGGAAACAAATATAATAGATGAACATAGTACTAGTTCGGTAGCATATTCTTTTAGCAAGAATATAACCTGTCTGAAAATCACTGCAAAGGCTCCAGACCTTGTCTGTGGTGTAAGATGTGTATATATTATAAAGTCAGGTTGCACATCACCATCAGAAGCATCTCTTGGCAAACTAGGTTTTTAATAATCTTATTTTTGTATTGATAACGCATGTGAATATTGAGCAAGTATTGAAATAATAAATGTTAGTACATACATACATACATATACCAAGGCACTTCCCCCAATTTTGGGGGGTAGCCGACATCAAACAAATGAAACAGAAAAGGGGAACTCTCCTCTCTACGTTCCTCCCAGCCTGACAAGGGACTCAACCGAGTTCGGCTGGTACTACTAGGGGTGCCATAGCCCACCCTGTCCTGTTATCCACCACAGATGAAGCTTCATAACACTGGATCCCCTACTGCTGCTACCTCTGTGGTCATCCAAGTCACAGGAGGAAGCAGCAGGGCCTACCGGAACTGCGTCACAATCGCTCGCCATTCATTCCTATTTCTAGCACGCTCTCTTGCCTCTCTCACATCTATCCTCCTATCACCCAGAGCTTCCTTCACTCCATCCATCCACTCAAACCGTGGCCTTCCTCTTGTACTTCTCCCATCAACTCTTGCATTCATCACCTTCTTTAGCAGACAGCCATTTTCCATTCTCTCAACATGGCCAAACCACCTCAACACATTCATATCCACTCTAGCTGCTAACTCATTTCTGACACCCGTTCTCACCCTCACTACTTCGTTCCTAACCCTATCTACTCGAGATACACCAGCCATACTCCTTAGACATTTCATCTCAAACACATTCAATTTCTGTCTCTCTGTCACATTCATTCCCCACAACTCCGATCCATACATCACAGTTGGTACAATCACTTTCTCATACAGAACACTCTTTACATTCATGCCCAACCCTTTATTTTTTACTACTCCCTTAACTGCCCCCAACACTTAACATCCTTCATTCACACTCTGACGTATATCTGCTTCCACTCCACCATTTGCTGCAACAATAGTCCTCAAGTATTTAAACTGATCCACCTCCTCAAGTAACTCTCCATTCAACATGACATTCAACCTTGCACCACCTTCCCTTCTCGTACATCTCATAACCTTACTCTTACCCACATTAACTCTCAACTTCCTTCTCTCACACACCCTTCCAAATTGTCACTAATCGGCCAAGCTTCTCTTCCGCATCTGCAACCAGTACAGTATCATCCGCAAACAACAACTGATTTACCTCCCATTCATGGTCATTTTCATCTACCAGTTTCAATCCTCGTCCAAGCACTCGAGCATTCACCTCTCTCACCACTCCATCAACATACAAGTTAAACAACCACAGCGACATCACACATCCCTGTCTCAGCCCCACTCTCACCGGAAACCAATCACTCACTTCATTTCCTATCCTAACACATGCTTTACTACCTTTGTAGTAACTTTTCACTGCTTGCAACAACCTTCCACCAACTCCATATAACCTCATCACATTCCACATTGCTTCCCTATCAACTCTTGTACGCTTTCTCCAGATCCATAAATGCAACATACACCACCTTACCTTTTGCTAAATATTTCTCGCATATCTGCCTAACTGTAAAAATCTGATTCATACAACCCCCTACCTCTTCTAAAACCACCCTGTACTTTTAAGATTGCATTCTCTGTTTTATCCTTAATCCTATTTAATCAGTACTCTACCATACACTTTTCCCACCACACTCAACAAACTAATACCCCTTGAATTACAACACTCATGCACATCTCCCTTACCCTTATATAGTGGTACAATACATGCACAAACTCAATCTACAGGTACCATTGACAACACAAAACACATATTAAACAATCTCGCCAACCATTCAAGTACAGTCACACCCCCTTACTTCAACATCTCAGCTCTCACACCATCCATACCAGATGCTTTTCCTACTCTCGTTTCATCTAGTGCTCTCCTCACTTCCTCTCTTGTAATCTCTCTCTCATTCTCATCTCCCATCACCGGCGCCTCAACACCTGCAACAGCAATTATATCTGCCTCCCTTTTATCCTCAACATTCAGTAAACTTTCAAAATATTCCGCCCACCTTTTCCTTGCCTCTCCTTTTAACAACCTTCCATTTCCATCTTTCACTGTCTCTTCAATTCTTGAACCAGCCTTCCTTACTCTTTTCACTTCTTTCCAAAACTTCTTATTCTCTTCATATGAATGACCCAATCCTTGACCCCACCTCAGGTCAGCTTCCCTCTTTGCCTCACTTACTTTGCACTTTACTTCCACATTTTTCTCTCTATATCTTTCATACTTCTCTACACTATTACTCTGCAGCCATTCTTCAAAAGCCCTCTTTTTCTCTTCCACTTTTACCTTCACTTCTCCATTCACTGCCCTTCTTCATGCTGCCTCCAACAAACTTCTTGCCACACACATCACTTGCAATCCCAACAAAATTTTCTTTTACTAACTTCCACTCCTCCAGTTTCTCTTACTTTCACTTTGTCATATGCCATTTTCAACCTTTCTTGATATTTACTTTTTACCCCCGGTTTTATTAGCTCTTCTACCCTCACTAGCTCCTTTTTACATCCACCTACTCTATTCCCCCACTCTTTTTCTACAATATGTTAGTGCTTTGAGAAAATTCTGCACAAGATTTACATTGGTTACTTTGTTTATTTTGAAATATCTGATTTTTATGAGTATATTTTATATGCCCCCTGTGGCCGCGGGGGCATATAAAAATTAGAATAGCGCCAACGTTATCCCTGCGTGTCGTAAGAGGCGACTAAAAGGGACGGGACGGGACGAGGGGGCTGGGAACCCCCTCTCCTGTAAAAGTATCCTGTGAGACAGCAACAAAGAGATGGAGCTGGGGGGAGAGTGACTGCTCCCCGCACTCTAGTTTTGGGGTGTTTGAATGTGCGTGGATGTAGTACGATAGAGAGTAAAAGATGTGAGATTGGAAGTATGTTTAGAAGTAGAAGGATGGATGTATTGGCCTTGTGTGAGACAAAGATGAAAGGAAAGGGTGAAGTGATGTTTGGTGAAATGTCTGGTAGAGTGTCTGGGATTGAAAGGGGAAGAGCGAGAGAGGGTGTGGCTTTATTGTTGAGTGAATGGATGACAGGTAAAGTAGTGGAATGGAAGGAGATATCATCTAGGTTAATGTGGGTAAGGGTTAGGTTGGGTAGGGAATGTTGGGCGTTTGTCAGTGCGTATGGGCCAGGTAGTGAGAAAAGTGAAGAAGAGCGGAATGAGTTCTGGAGTGAATTAACTAGGTGTGTAGAAGGACTGGGTAGAAGGAATTATGTAGTTGTTATGGGTGACTTAAATGCTAGAGTGGGTGCTGGAGAGGTAGAAGGTGTCATTTGGGAAATATGGCGTACCAGGTGAAAATGAGAGTGGTGAGAGACTGGTAGATATGTGTGTTGAACAAGAGATGGTAATAAGTGCTAGCTTTTTTTAAAAAGAAAAATAAAAATAAGTATACATGGGTAAGAGTGGCAAATGGAAGAGTAGTAGAAAGGGCATTAATGGATTATGTGTTGATAACAAAAAGAATGTTTGGAAGATTGAAAGACGTGCACGTGTTTACGGGTATGGCTAACGGTATGTCTGATCATTTTTTGGTGGAAGGAAAATTGGTTGTAGCAAAAGAGTGGGGGAATAGAGTAGGTGGATGTAAAAGGGAGCTAGTGAGGGTTGAAGGGCTAATAAAACCGGGGGTAAAAAGTAAATATCAGGAAAGGTTGAAAATGGCATATGACGAGGTGAGAGTAAGAGAAACTGGTAATTTAGAGGAGGAGTGGAAGTTAGCAAAAGAAAATTTTGTTGGGATTGCAAGTGATGTATGTGGCAAGAAGGTTGTTGGAGGCAGCATGAGGAAGGGCAGTGAATGGTGGAATGAAGGAGTGAAGGTAAAAGTGGAAGAGAAAAAGAAGGCTTTTGAAGAATGGCTGCAGAGTAATAGTATAGAGAAGTATGAAAAATATAGAGAGAAAAAGGTGGAAGTAAAGCGCAAGGTACGTGAGGCAAAGAGGGCAGCTGACCTGAGGTGGGGTCAGGGACTGGGTCAGTCATATGAAGAGAATAAGAAGAAGTTTTGGAAAGAAGTGAAGAGAGTAAGGAAGGCCGGCGCAAGAATTGAAGAGACAGTGAAAGATGGAAATGGAAGGTTGTTAAAAGGAGAGGAGGTAAGGAAAAGGTGGGCGGAATATTTTGAAAGTTTGCTGAATGTTGAGGATGATAGGGAGGCAGATATAATTGCGGTTCCAGGTGTTGAGGTGCCAGTGATGGGAGATGAGAATGAGAGAGAGATTACAATAGAGGAAGTGAGGAGAGCACTAGATGAAACGAGAGTAGGAAAAGCATCGGGTATGGATGGTGTGAAAGCTGAGATGTTGAAGGAAGGGGGTGTGACTGTACTTGAATGGTTGGTGAGATTGTTTAATGTGTGTTTTGTGTTGTCAATGGTACCAGTAGATTGGGTCTGTGCATGTATTGTACCACTATATAAGGGTAAGGGAGATGTGCATGAGTGTTGTAATTCAAGAGGTATTAGTTTGTTGAGTGTAGTTGGAAAAGTGTATGGTAGAATACTGATTAATAGGATTAAGGATAAAACAGAGAATGCAATCTTGGAAGTACAGGGTGGTTTTAGAAGAGGTAGGGGTTGTATGAATCAGATTTTTACAGTTAGGCAGATATGCGAGAAATATTTAGCAAAAGGTAAGGAGGTGTATGTTGCGTTTATGGATCTGGAGAAAGCATATGATAGAGTTGATAGGGAAGCAATGTGGAATGTGATGAGGTTATATGGAGTTGGTGGAAGGTTGTTGCAAGCAGTGAAAAGTTTCTACACAGGTAGTAAAGCATGTGTTAGAATAGGAAATGAGGTGAGCGATTGGTTTCCGGTGAGAGTGGGGCTGAGACAGGGATGTGTGATGTCGCCGTGGTTGTTTAACTTGTATGTTGATGGAGTGGTGAGAGAGGTGAATGCTAGAGTGCTTGGACGAGGATTAAAACTGGTAGGCGAGAATGATCATGAATGGGAGGTAAATCAGTTGTTGTTTGCGGATGATACTGTACTGGTAGCAGACACAGAAGAGAAGCTTGACCGACTAGTGACAGAATTTGGAAGGGTGTGCGAGAGAAGGAAGTTGAGAGTTAATGTGGGTAAGAGTAAGGTTATGAGATGTACGAGAAGGGAAGGTGGTGCAAGGTTGAATGTCATGTTGAATGGAGAGTTACTTGAGGAGGTGGATCAGTTTAAGTACTTGGGGTCTGTTGTTGCAGCAAATGGTGGAGTGGAAGCAGATGTACGTCAGAGAGTGAATGAAGGTTGCAAAGTGTTGGGGGCAGTTAAGGGAGTAGTAAAAAATAGAGGATTGGGCATGAATGTAAAGAGAGTTCTATATGAGAAAGTGATTGTACCAACTGTGATGTATGGATCGGAGTTGTGGGGAATGAAAGTGATGGAGAGACAGAAATTGAATGTGTTTGAGATGAAGTGTCTGAGGAGTATGGCTGGTGTATCTCGAGTAGATAGGGTTAGGAACGAAGTGGTGAGGGTGAGAACGGGTGTAAGAAATGAGTTAGCGGCTAGAGTGGATATGAATGTGTTGAGGTGGTTTGGCCATGTTGAGAGAATGGAAAATGGCTGTCTGCTAAAGAAGGTGATGAATGCAAGAGTTGATGGGAGAAGTACAAGAGGAAGGCCAAGGTTTGGGTGGATGGATGGTGTGAAGAAAGCTCTGGGTGATAGGAGGATAGATGTGAGAGAGGCAAGAGAGCGTGCTAGAAATAGGAATGAATGGCGAGCGATTGTGACGCAGTTCCGGTAAGCCCTGCTGCTTCCTCCGGTGCCTTAGATGACCGCGGAGGTAGCAGCAGTAGGGGACTCAGCAGTATGAAGCTTCATCTGTGGTGGAAATGTGGGAGGTTGGGCTGTGGCACCCTAGCAGTACCAGCTGAACTCGGCTGAGTCCCTGGTTAGGCTGGAGGAACGTAGAGAGTAGAGGTCCCCTTTTTGTTTTGTTTCTTGTTGTTGTCGGCTACCCCCCAAAATTGGGGGAAGTGCCTTTGGTATATGGATATTTATTTCTTACATACTGGGAATATGGAAGCTTTTCTGTTACTTTAATGAAAGTTTTGCTGAAATTCTATCCTAGTATTGTATTGTCACAAATCTTGTAGGAGGGCTATTCCTATCTTATACCTAATAACCTTAATTGTAACACTAAAAAATAATGAACTTAATTTTTACTCCTACGTTCATTGCTTCAATACGCATATGATTGCTGTAAATATTTAATACTAGATAAAGCTGTTTCAGTAGTTTTAATTATATCAGGTATTTACATGCGGTAACATCTTACAGCAGAATTGTAAGTGAAAATTTCACAATAAATCTACCCATTATGGTAATCATTTTAAAGGTATTAACTGAAATGAGGGATTCATTTTGACTCGAGCTTTTAAGCAAAAGTGTTTCAATTTAGTAGGGTTCAGATCAGGCTGATGGAAAACTATTCATAGAATAATGAATCTTGTTCTTCTGAAGCCATTAGACTGCAACAGCCATACACTTAGCCTAACTTCATAGTACAGTATTGTATCGGTCTTTGATATGCAGATTCTTTTTCAATTTTTAATGGTCTGTTGTGGAATATTTATGTACAATATATATTCAAAGTGAGCCACTTTATGTTAGTAGTGTCTTTTCAAGTAAGCATTTGTTTGAGAAGTTGGATTCTACGGATTCTACATACCTTTGTTTTCAAATTTATTTGACTTTTTTACAAATTTCGTTGTGTAGTGATTGCGAATGAGACTTACCACTCTTAGGGTTTGAAGGCAAACTCTCATTTTGAATATACTACGACTTTTTCTTGTTGTTCAATCTCTCTCAACTTAGACTGCAACATTTTCTTCTATTAGCGATAGTGGTAAGTGGCCTCCCTTGGCCAAAATCCATTTAACATGATTATTATCTAGTTGGGGGTCTTTGTTTTTCTTTGCTTAATGTGATTATTCTCTTTTAACAGCCTGTTTCCAGTCAAGAAGACCTAATTGGTGGAGTTGGCGGTGAACCTTACTCTCTAAACAGGGGCAGCAGAGACTTTGACAGAATGGATGTGCAGCGCTCTGGCGCCGGACGTTTCAATTGGTAGATGGGCGTTATCGAGAAACGTACTTTTAAGTCCCATATTAGAAATTAGGCAATTATTGGTTAAGATGACATGTGTGTTACTGAAATAACATACATTAGTAAACCAATAACTGTTTTCATGATTTTCATTATTATTGGAAGAGAAGGATTTCCATCTTTTATTGTCATTTCGTCTAGTGCTCAGGCAACTACAAATGATAAAGATTTGATTAAGGAAAATATATTCATCTGCGATTTAATTTCAGACACAATGATAGAATAGTGTAAATAAGCTACAACTAGTAGTTTTTTCTTGAAATAAGATATTTCTTTGGTTAAGAGAATCCCAGCTGGCATTTGGTAGATGTGGACCAAGTCACTGGTGATGTCCCTTTAATTTTCCTAAGATAATTAATACAACTTACATGAGGAGGTGTTTTAAAGCACTGATTAGCTAGATAACAAGTGTGGTCGAAAAAGGCTGAAAATTTTGAATTATACACTTGGGAGTTCACAATAATGTCATTAGTTGATTTTATATCTAAATTGAAGACTTAACTCTGTGGACAGTATAACAATTGACGTTATTACTTGTTTGTGAAATGAAGGATATTTCTGTAGGTAAGAGGCCAGAAGGTGGTTTCTTGGCTTGGAATGTGGTCAAATGGTAAAGCATAATAACCTTTGCATGTGGTCACTTATTTTTTTTTTCAATTTCACAGGTGTTTCGCAAATGTTTTACAAAGTTTTAAGAAAATATTTGGATTGAGTGAGATTACTAAACCATTCAAATATTGTAAATGTTACAGACAACTAGCCAATATGAATTATACTACAAAAATGTATTTCTTAATTCAAAGTATTGCTCGGTGTTTAAAGAAGAATGGTATGGTTATGTTCTTAGGGGCTGATAATATTATTTCAGTCTTTTATCTCAAAAGAGTTCTTTCTACGAATACGTTAGTAAGCAAAGATTGAGTGTTTTATCCACTGTTTTTAGGTATTTCATTGCTTCATTTTTGCCAGAAAAAAGTTAGCTCAATTTTTTCTTTTGTGGCATATACAGTAATTAAGAGAATCACATTAATAAAGCTAAGATTATGGAATTTCAGTTGCTTCCATGTGATTTAATAAAATATAGTTTTCATAACTAATGTGTATGACTCAATATAAAAAACTTTGAAACTAATATGCATGTGAGTGGAGAACTTGTGGGTTTTTAATATTTTTTATTAATATTAGTTTTCCTTCTTATGTGTTCATATTACTGTAGCTATAAACTGAGTTGATTTACAGCAAGTGGGAAAAGAAATTAAGCAAGGTTAGAGAAGATTTTTATCAACTGTATTTTATCTTAATTTACTTGAATTTCGTATAGTAAACGGCATTAGTAAGAGTGCAAAGTTTGGTAGTATACTAGAATCTCCCAGGTGACCCACACACCTTCAGGGGAATATAGAGAAGGGGGGAATTTCTTGCACAGTACATTATTACAGTCAAGTTGTTGAGCAGTTCACTATCCTGGCGCTTGTAAGCGGTAAATCATACAGTACGAACATCACACGATGTAAAACTCAAATTCATGACGTGACAGTAAACGATTGAAGAGCTTCCTTCCTGATGCAGTATTGAAACTGCATGTTTCCAAAGTTAGTAGGAAGTCATTTATCCATTGATATCACCAGAGTCAACCATCATGTATTTTTATGGTAAGTTTCATGTGATAGTTAGGTATGCACTTTACCTGTGTCATTGTAATTGATTAAGTGTTAGAAATTGTAACATTCACTTATCTCAATGTTAGCTTTTAGTTACCTCCCCTTACTTTGGAAAGTTGTCAGATTTAAAGTACAAAGATCAGTTGCAGTTTGTTACAATCCAAAATATATTGCTTTGCAAAATAAAGTTACCTATGTTTTGTGTTTTTTTCTTCTCATGTGTAGTTCTTTAAGGGTAGCTTCAAAAGAATCCTGGTTGTTGAAGTACTTTATGTCCAGAAAATAACATGGTATATATATGATATTGTCTCATTTGGTAGCTAACATTTATTTTAGTGTATTTGATAGTGAGCAATGGAAAGGAAGAATATTTCAATTGGATTCATGTCCTATTCATTCAAATGATTATGAGATGAAAAATAAAAAGTAATAGTTTTCTCATTTTTCACAATGGTAAAAGGACCTTTCTATAGGTAGGTGAGAATACAGTCTCTTAATTCTAGCCACTATTTTGAGGCCAGTTTTCTGTTGCTAGTATTTTCACCTAGTTTTTGTTACCTTCTCTTTTCTGTTTTAGAAATGTTCTAGGTATATTTCAGATTTTGTTTTTGATGATTACAAGGTTTCATTGAAAGTTGGTCCTCATTTGAAATGCATTCTGTTTAGAGAATTTGTATTTCTTGTTCTCTCTCTTCAGTCTAGTTTTTCTTTTCAGGGCAAGATTGTCAATTATCTTCTCAAAGCACTTGATAGAACAGAGTTGAATCAATGTTCTCATGCTAGCAGTATCCTACTAACATGATTTTGCCCTTAGAATTATCCCAAGATCGTATTGTTAAATGGACCTGTACGCCTGAAGGTGAGATGATTTACCTCTTCAAGGATTGTAATTTATTGGTTCTAATAAGAGGTAAACAGGATTTTAAGGCTCCTTGTATACACCCCCATCTACTTGTATTAAAGAGGAGTCTGTCCTAAATAGCTTGCCACAGTTTCCATCTACAGCTGGCCTACTGTCAACTTCTAACATTGCCCCTGTTTGGTATGAATGTATTCTGATAGCCCAGGTGTGGGTCCTGCATCCTCAATTGCATCTTCCCATGTCACCAATAGTGTTCATATCTACTGTATCACCTTCACCAGCTACATCCTTTAACCGTATAACGAGTGAGTTGTTCCTACACGAACACAAACCATTCGCTTCTATTATGGATATATGCTTTTAGCGTAGCAGGAATTAGTTATGAACTTACACTCACCATGTATTACATCTCTTTGTTTTTGGCTCGGCAGATTGAAAGACATGCTGTCTCGCTCTTCGGTTAACCTTAATTAAAAATCTTACCTGGCTATAAACTAAACAGTTTTTCTTTTTCCTACAGGTTTGTCTTGTCTTGCTAAAGATTGCAACAATCTGGGTTTGTCGGGGCATTACTGACCGCCCTTGTGACACATTCATGTTTGTGGAGGAGACAAATCCTTGCTGCCTTTGGCCTGCATGCAGATGTCACTCCTACATGCAGATTTCTCCTTGTGACGAGTCTTGGGAATGACCATCCTCCTGGTGGGAGTGATATGGTAGTCGATGGAAGAAGTCTTAACGGATTTCCCTCGATGAAGTCCCAAAATTTTTCTCCAGCACCTTGCTTCCGCTGACTCAGCTCGTTTCCCCTCCTCTCAGAGGTGATCGATCAGAAGCAATGTCCATTCAATCCCCGCACAACCTTGTGTGTTGAGTACCCCGTTGCTATCCCTAGCGAAACGGTGGCACCTGCCATCCATGGAAAGTTTCTCTCTCTTGATGCCTGGTGTCATTTCATTGGTGGTCTTCGGTGGGGATTTTGGGTTCCCCTATGAAGGAACTGAGGTTTTACCATGGTGTATTAACACGGGAATTTCCCGTCTCTGTACAACCTTTGTCCCTCATTGCAAACTATAGTATAAACCTCTCTCAGGCCATGTCCTTGCCTGATTTGATGGGGATTCCATTTAAAACCGAGTTACTTGGTGCACCTCTAGTGGGGAAGGTGCAAAGATCTAGTAGCTCACTACCTCTTTATCTTAAAAGAGAGAAACCTCCATCTCTCTTACCCCCTTCCGCAAGGAACGTAAGTTATCACATCAAATAAATATGATGCTTCAGATCAATTGGAAGACAACTTGAGTAAATTGAAAATTCAAGTTGAGGTCCGCCATCTCCTCCGACAATTAGATCAGAAGACACAAAGAAAAAGACTAATGCGAAACCCAATTTGTCAAGACCCTCTCTAAAGGAACAAATTAGAAATCATGTTAAATAAAAATTTGCAAATGGGAAGACTTCATCCAACGGGTTTTCCAGAGAATAAACCATAGTTTTTTCCTCTATTTTGCAATGGAATTGATGGGGTCTAAGGGCCAAATATGAACTTAAGTTCCTCTTTCATGAGCACTTCCCTACAATTGTAGGTCTACAGGAGAGCAAGCTCGTTGCTAATGGTACTAGTCCTCGAGATTATATTAGCTATAGGATTCCAGATAATCAACAAGCAGGGAGCCATGACAGACATCATATGTTCGTCGAGATATTCCCAAATATCTTTGTCTTAGTACACCTCTGCTGGTTGTACAAATAGATAGAGGGAGAAAATACACAATTTGATCTCTACTTGCCTCCAAGTGATAACATTATGTATCATAATTTAGTAAAGATGATTCACCAACTCCTCAGCCTTTGCTCTTACATGGAGATTTAGATGGTAGATATCCTTTATGCGGTGATGTTTTAGCAAACATAAATGGTAATATTATATCATCAGTTGTGGAAAAAGAATATGCGGGACTCCTTATTACAGGAGAGCCCACGCACTTTCATGTTCAGGTAGGTACCTTGACATGCATTGATCTTTCAATTGCAAGCTCTAACTGCCTTCTCGATTTCAATTGAAGAACATTAAATAATTGGTGCACACTAGTAATCATGCACCAATCATTATAAACACATAATAATTCACTGTTACGGAGATCACCACCATAGAACCTAGACAAGGCAGACTGGGATAGATTTTGCGAGCATAACAAAATTGAAGGAAATGCATAACACTTTGAAGTTGTTGATGATGCTATAGACTAACTGAAGGGAACTCTACATACGACAGGAATCAATTCACTTCCCAAAACCACAGGGTTATTCAAACCGTGACCAGTCCCATGGTCGTCTTCAGAACTAATTGCCCTTCACAGAGCCACAACAACATTTTTTATTCTATTGCGTAAATGTTGTACAGAGGAGAGTTTAATAAGATACAGAAAAAGGTAGAGCACAGCTCTGTCGTGCCATGAAAGAAGCTAGGCGCCAGTCTTGGATACCTTTTGTTTCCTCAGTCAACAGCAGGACACCACAAATTTACCCCCAACCCACCACCAATGTGGAAGGTGAATGGTCAGTATGTGACTGGAGCAACTGAGTTTAGCAATACTCTAGCTGAACAATTCTCCACTGTATCATGCAAGTGCGAAGCAGCTCTTGGTCACCAATAGGATGTAGAAGTATTGAAGAATGGGAACTTATATTTTACATCAGAAAAGGAGAAATCTTATAATGTGCCTTTTATTGAAAGGAAATTTCCTTTGATACTTATGACTTGCAATGACACAGCCCCTGGACCCGATGGAATTCGATATGCAATGATTAAACATGCAGCGTACCTGTTAATACTGTGTTACATATTTTAAGCATCATACCAGACTATAACATGATTTGGGAACTAGCCTTTATTTTAACTTTTTTTAAATTCTGGGAAGGAAAAGTTTTTAGCAGCAAACTATCGACCAATTGCATTGACATCTTATTCATGTAAGATCATGGAGAAAATGGTCAATGCAATACTGATGTGGTGTTACCTATTCAATGTGGTTTTGGGAAAATGCACGCAACGGCTGACATGCTGGTATAACATGAGACCTCTTTTTGTGAAGCCGTTGCTTCCAAACATCCCCATGTAACAATCTTGATATTGAAAAAGCATATGATACTTTATGGAGGTATGGTATACTTAAAACCATTCATAATCGGGGATTGATAGGAAAGTTACCTTTGTTCATTCAAGCATTTGTTTCGCATAGATTTTTTCAAGTTAGAGTAAGTGAAACTGTCAGAGAGGAAATTTCAGATAAGAGTTGCCCAGGGTATTGTGCTAAGTGTAACTATTTGTATTACCTATTAATGAGATATTCTGTATCATTCTCCAAGATATTCTCTCAACACACTGTAGATGATCTCTCCATATCATTTGCTGGAGCTAGAATGGCAATAGTTGAGAGAAAACTACGACTTTCAATTGACAATTATTCAGTAGGTTGATATGAATGGATTTAAGTTTTCCACAAGCAATACCGTATAATGTACTACGGCTGTGCTGTCTGACACTACTCTGATGTGGGTCAACCTCGGAGGAGAGTGTCTCTTCAGGGTCAAGAACACTGCCATGGCTTCGAGAACAGCTTTTATCTTTCTCTAGTATATTTGGAAGATTTGTATTAGAAAAGTGTAAAGAAGGACCCTTTTCACCGGGCGTCACAGGCCTCTTCCCAGAAATAGATTTTTCCTTCGTCAAAATCCCTTTTCTGTTGTATACGGGGAGTACATCCAGACCCGGATATGGACATCAAATGTCAATGAATCCCATGAGTAAGTGAAACTAGATTTTAACCCTTTTACCCCCAAAGGACGTACTGGTACGTTTCACAAAACTCATCCCTTTACCCCCATGGACGTACCGGTACGTCCTTGCAAAAAAATGTTAAAAAATTTTGTTTTTCATATTTTTGATAATTTTTTGAAAAAATTCAGGCATTTTCCAAGAGAATGAGACCAACCTGACCTCTCTGACAAAAATTAAGGCTGTTAGAGCAATTTAAAAAATATATACTGCAAAATGTGCTGGGGAAAAAATAACTCCTTGCGGGTTAAGGGTTGAAAATTTCCAAAGAGCCTGGGGGTGAAAGGGTTAAGGATTGATATTTGATTGCAGGCTAACAGGTTCCTCACTTGAAAGCCTTAAAAGTAAAATGTCTTGAGGCTCTGAATCTTTTAAAAGTTTTGTCCCATACATCATGGGGGCAGACCAAAAAACTATTTTAAAGTAGTACAAGGTCTTAAGGAAGTAGTTATGGGTGTGAAATATACTCCTCAGCCACCCCAAGCCGATTAAAGATTTTAGATTCCATACACCATACAGTTATCAGATTGACCATAGGAGCCTTTAGAACTTTGCCTATCCCAATTCTCATTTAGACCTTTACCAAAAATCATCTATTGTTCAGTATTAGTTAGGTTTCAAAGAGTTCCTAATTCTTTAGCCTATCAGACTGTAAACGTGGTAAGGCATGGTAGATATTTTGAGTTACACCCAAAATCTTCTCAATCGTATGGTTTTCAGTTAAAAACAGTAGAAAGTCTAGATATAGCTAGAAATAAGGTGTTCCTATTTAAGATATCATCAACCCCTCTACGGAAATTACCAAAGATATCTTTTTGTGAATGTTTTATTGGTATAAAAAGAGAATGACCGACTTAGAAGCCAGGTCTCTTTCTATGGAACATATTGAACATAGGTAATCGACTCTAATATACCATGCTAATAGCTCCAAATCGGATTCGTAGCATATAGTAGCGTTTTTAATTGCAGAGGTACACTTCCTCTAGTATCTTCTATATTTACTGCCAAACTATATGGCATATTAACTGCTATTGAAAAATAGTGTTGAAAGAGGAATGCAATTTTACCATCATTAGTGAGGCAAGAAGTGTTCTACAAGCTTTAAAAGTTCTTAATTCCAGTAACCCTTTAGTCTTGAAAATTTTAGAGTGGCTTTTTATTACTGGACTGTGAAGTATAGTAGTTCGGTTTTGGTGGGTTCCAGCACAAGTAGATGTGTCTGGAATTGAGAAGGTAGACTTACTGGTGAAGAAAGCTGCAGCTGAGTTGCTACCAAGAAGGTATCCCATTCTCTGTGATGATTTTTTTTACCTGGCATTAAGAAGTTTATCTCTAATTATTTGCAACAATATTGCGATAGTTTAGTATGAGGTATAACATGATGCTCTGAAAGCGGGAGACTACTCTTTGTCGTCTCCACATTGGTCACTCGGTTGACACACAAGTTTCTGATGACTGGCCAAGACCAGCTTGAGGGTACACTCAGGTATGCTATTCTATCTCGTTTCTCTCTCTCTTTTTTTGCAGTTTCATAAGTTATATATGAAAGATCCAATTTAATGTTGTTGCTGTTTTTAAAATATTTAATTTGATTGTTTATTACTTCTCTTGTAGTTCATTTATTTAATTGTTTCCTTTTCTCGCCAGGCTATTTTTCCCAGTTGGAGCCCTTGGGGTTATAGCATCCCACTTAGATAATGATAATAATGATGATAATAATAATAATAATAATGATAATATTGCAATGATTATTTGGTAAGCTAGGTTAATGATGAAGAGGACAAGAAGACTTTGATTCATCTTACATCTTTATATATATATATATATATATATATATATATATATATATATATATATATATATATATATATATATATATATATATATATATACACACACACACATATATATATATATATATATATATATATATATATATATATATATATATGTATATATGTATATATATATATATATATATATATATATATATATATATATATACATATATATATATATATATATATATATATATATATATATATATATGTATATGTATATATAAATGTATACATATATACATATATATAAATAAATATATATATATATATATATATATATATATATATATATATATATATATATATATATATATATATATATATATCCATCCATCCATATACCAAATGCACTTCCCCCAATTTTGGGGGGTAGCCGACATCAACAATGAAACAAAACAAAAAGGGGACCTCTACTCTCTACGTTCCTCCAGCCTAACCAGGGACTCAGCCGAGTTCAGCTGGTACTGCTAGGGTGCCACAGCCCAACCTCCCACATTATCCACCACAGATGAAGCTTCATAATGCTGAATCCCCTACTGCTGCTACCTCCGCGGTCATCTAAGGCACCGGAGGAAGCAGCAGGGCCTACCGGAACTGCGTCACAATCGCTCGCCATTCATTCCTATTTCTAGCACGCTCTCTTGCCTCTCTCACATCTATCCTCCTATCACCCAGAGCTTTCTTCACACCATCCATCCACCCAAACCTTGGCCTTCCTCTTGTACTTCTCCCATCAACTCTTGCATTCATCACCTTCTTTAGCAGACAGCCATTTTCCATTCTCTCAACATGGCCAAACCACCTCAACACATTCATATCCACTCTAGCCGCTAACTCATTTCTTACACCCGTTCTCACCCTCACCACTTCGTTCCTAACCCTATCTACTCGAGATACACCAGCCATACTCCTTAGACACTTCATCTCAAACACATTCAATTTCTGTCTCTACATCACTTTCATTCCCCACAACTCCGATTCATACATCACAGTTGGTACAATCACTTTCTCATATAGAGCTCTCTTTACATTCATGCCCAACCCTCTATTTTTTACTACTCCCTTAACTTCCCCCAACACTGCAACCTTCATTCTCTCTCTGACGTACATCTGCTTCCACTCCACCATTTACTGCAACAACAGACCCCAAGTACTTAAACTGATCCACCTCCTCAAGTAACTCTCCATTCAACATGACATTCAACCTTGCACCACCTTCCCTTCTCGTACATCTCATAACCTTACTCTTACCCACATTAACTCTCAACTTCCTTGTCTCACACACCCTTCCAAATTCTGTCACTAGTCGGTCAAGCTTCTCTTCTGTGTTTGCTACCAGTACAGTATCATCCGCAAACAACAACTGATTTACCTCCCATTCATGATAATTCTCGCCTACCAGTTTTAATCCTCGTCCAAGCACTCGAGCATTCACCTCTCTCACCACTCCATCAACATACAAGTTAGACAACCACGGCGACATCACACATCCCTGTCTCAGCCCCACTCTCACCGGAAACCAATCGCTCACTTCATTTCCTATTCTAACACATGCTTTACTACCTTTGTAGAAACTTTTCACTGCTTGCAACAACCTTCCACCAACTCCATATAACCTCATCTCATTCCACATTGCTTCCCTATCAACTCTATCATATGCTTTCTCCAGATCCATAAACACAACATACACCTCCTTACCTTTTGCTAAATATTTCTCGCATATCTGCCTAACTATAAAAATCTGATTCATACAACCCCTACCTCTTCTAAAACCACCCTGTACTTCCAAGATTGCATTCTCTGTTT
This sequence comes from Palaemon carinicauda, assembly GCF_036898095.1. Lineage (NCBI taxonomy): Eukaryota > Metazoa > Arthropoda > Malacostraca > Decapoda > Palaemonidae > Palaemon > Palaemon carinicauda. Next base: position 123,726,030 of record NC_090733.1, on the reverse strand, counting down.
TATCCTTAATCCTATTAATCATTACTCTACCATACACTTTTCCAACTACACTCAACAAACTAATACCTCTTGAATTACAACACTCATGCACATCTCCCTTACCCTTATATACTGGTACAATACATGCACAAACCCAATCTACTGGTACCATTGACAACACAAAACACATATTAAACAATCTCACCAACCATTCAAGTACAGTCACACCCCCTTCCTTCAACATCTCAGCTCTCACACAATCCATACCAGATGCTTTTCCTACTCTCGTTTCATCTAGTGCTCTCACTTCCTCTATTGTAATCTCTCTCTCATTCTCATCTCCCATCTCCGACACCTCAACACCTGGAACAGCAATTATATCTGCCTCTCTATTTTCTTCAACATTCAGCAAACTTTCAAAATATTCCGCCCACCTTTTCCTTACCTCCTCTCCTTTTAACAACCTTCCATTTCCATCTTTCACTGTCTCTTCAATTCTTGCGCCAGCCTTCCTTACTATCTTCACTTCTTTCCAAAACTTCTTCTTATTCTCTTCATATATATATATATATAGACATTATCAATATATATATATATATATATATATATATATATATATATATATATATACATATATATATATATATATATATATATATATATATATATATATATATACACACACACACATATATATATATATATATATATATATATATATGTGTGTGTATATATATATAAATATATACATATATATATATATATATATATATATATATATATATATATATATATATATATATATATATATACACAGTGAGCCCTCGTTTATCGCGGTAGATAGGTTTCAGACCCGACCGCGATAGGTGAAAATCCGCGAAGTAGTGACACCATATTTACGTATTTATTTAACATGTATACAGTATTCAGACTTTTAAAACCTTCCCTTGTACTGTTAACAAACTACCCTTTAATGTACAGAACACTTAATGCATGTACTACAGTACCCTAAACTAAAACAGGCACAAATATTAAAGGCGATTTTATATCATGCGTTTCCTAAACACGCCAAAAATCACGATAAAAAATGGCACCCAATGTTTTGTTTACGTTTATATCTGATCATAATGAAGAAACAAACGCATTTACACATCTGTGTATAGGTTAGTTTTTGCATCGATTATATTGATTATTCAGTACAGTATGTTGATTTTGTTATTTACCAGTTTTACTTAATTTTTCTTAGGACTTCCAAATGAAATGTTTTTCTTTATGACGCCGCCTGAAACGACAGCGTCATAAAGTACGCTCAGTAAACAACCACGCTCAGTAAACAAACGAAGGCATTTAACGCGCATGATGAAAGTGATAAATAATAATATTACAGTAAAAGCTTTTAGAAAATGTGTTATTACAAATATTATTTACCGTATCTATATAAAATCATACAGTACATGCGTAGCAAAGCAGGAAAACAATTTTCGAGAGAGAGAGAGAGAGAGAGAGAGAGAGAGAGAGAGAGAGAGAGAGAGAGAGAGAGAGTTGTTTTACGTACGTACAGTAAATGTAAATTTTAAACAAAAAAATATGATAGGTTATAACATGTATAATCAGACTTTTAAAATCTTCCCTTTAACTTAATGCATACTACAATAAACTAAAACAGGCACAAATATTAAAATGTTAGATTATTAAAGTAAAAAATAAAGATTGTTACTGTACTCACCACGAAAGAAGTTGAAGAAAAACTTGAATGATGATGGCGATGAATTTGCTGCACAGTAGAAATGATGATGATGAAGCTGATGATGTCTTCTACTGTGCAGCCAATGATAGTATTTTACGTCTCTTCAGATGGAGTTGTCTTTTCCTGGGACACCTCTTCAACTTCTTCCTGGGACACTTCTTCAATTTCTTCCGAAGGCGTACTAGCAGGAGGAACTGGCTCTTTTTGCGAGGCTAGAAGAACATTGTGATCGGAAGTTGCTGCCGTTGCTTCTTTTTTCACTCGAAGAGCATCCTGTAGGGAGTCATGTTGTCATCGATCTTGTTGCAGAATTGCATAGACCGAACCATATCCTCGTCCCACTCTTGCGACATTTCTTTCAACTCCTTCGCATGGTTGCAGAACTTGGCAAGCCGTTCTAATGTTAAGCCCGTTTCTTCGACATTTTCTTGGGTCTCTTCCTGCGTTTCACTCTTCTTCACTGGCCGATTTCGTCAGGTCTTCTAGGTCTGCGTCAGTTAGCGGCTGGGAATGGCAGTCCAACAACTCGTCGACGTCTTCAGTCGTCATGTCGCCAAACCCGTCTCCTCCAATTATCGCAGCCAACTGCACAGATTTGCGTATTGCAGAGTGTTGAATTTCAGACGGTGAAAATCCCTCCTCGTCGTAAACAATCTGGGGCCATAACTTCTTCCAGCTCGCATTAATGGTTGCGGGTTTCATTTCTTGCAGTGCCTTCTGAATGTTCTGCAGGCACGTGGCTATTGTGTACTTCCGCCAGTACACCTTCCAATTGAAATTTTCATTTTCATCTTCTTGGGCAGCATCCACACAGGCAACGAGGTCCGCCAAGGTATTCTTCGTGTAGAGGGCCTTGAACGCCCTGATAACCCCCTGGTCCATCGGTTGAATTAATGACGTGGTGTTGGGTGGCAGGAACCTGAATGTCCTCATGCGACAGGTCAGTTGCGTGTCCACCAGTGTTATCCATAAGGAGAAGGATCTTGAATGGCAAGCCCTTCTCTAAGAGATATTTGCTAACTTGCGGGATAAAACACTGGTGGAACCAGTTGGAGGTCAGCATCTTCGTAATCCATGCTTTTTGATTATGCATCCAGTACACGGGAAGGAGATTCTTATTTTCATTTTTCAAAGCGCGAGGATTTTTCGACTTGTAAATAAGCCCCGGCTTTAGCAAAAATCCAGCAGCATTGCCACACATCACAAGGGTTACGCGATCTTTGAACGCTTTAAAGCCAGAGGCTTTGGCTTCTTCTTTGAACAGGAAAGTTTGCGACGGCATTCTCTTCCAAAACAAGCCGGTCTCATCCATATTAAACACTTGTTTCGGTATGTATCCACCTTGAGCGATAATGTTCTTGAAAGTCTCGTTTGCGTAAGTTTCAGCAGCGGCAGTGTCAGCGGAAGCAGCCTCGCCATGCAGGGAAACGCTTTTCAGGCCGAAGCGTTTCTGAAACTTCGCGAACCATCCTTTGCTGGCGGAAAAACGTTGTTTCTGAGGCTGGGAATCAGTGGATGTCCCTGGTTGAGGTTCATCTACATCATCTTCTTCTTCAGCATGGTCGCCATCGTCGTCTTGAGGTTCCTTTGCCTCAAAATTCTCATACGAGCTCAAAGCCTTGGTTCGGATGGTGTTCGTATCCAAGGCTATGTTCTTCTTCCGGCAGTCGGCAATCCACACTACTAAAGCACCTTCCATGCGTACGATCGTTTTATTACGCGAAGCAACGACTCGCTTCGCTGATCTGCTAAAGGTGATCGTAGCTGTCTTTCTAATGAAGGCCTGTACTCCTACATCAAAGGATATTTCCTCCTCAAAACAAAGTCCCTTTTTCTCTTCATCTTCCATAGTCCAACTACTTGATCCTTCCCACTGAGTCAGTACTTTATCCAATGATGAAGGCCTGTACTCCTACATCAAAGGATATTTCCTCCTCAAAACAAAATTCCTTTTTCTCTTCATCTTCCATAGTCCAACTACTTGGTCCTTCCCACTGAGTCAATACTTTATCCAATGATGAAGGCCTGTACTCCTACATCAAAGGATATTTCCTCCTCAAAACAAAATTCCTTTTTCTCTTCATCTTCCATAGTCCAACTACTTGGTCCTTCCCACTGAGTCAATACTTTATCCAATGATGAAGGCCTGTACTCCTACATCAAGGATATTTCCTCCTCAAAACAAAGTTCCTTTTTCTCTTCATCTTCTATGGTCCAACTACTTGGTCCTTCCCACTGAGTCAGTACTTTATCCAATGATGAAGGCCTTTACTCCTACATCAAAGGATATTTCCTCCTCAAAACAAAGCTCCATTTTCTCTTCATCTTCCATAGTCCAACTACTTGGTCCTTCCCACTGAGTCAATACTTTATCCAATGATGAAGGTCTGTACTCCTACATCAAATGATATTTCCTCCTCAAAACAAAGTTCCTTTTTCTCTTCATCTTCCATAGTCCAACTACTTGGTCCTTCCCACTGAGTCAGTACTTTATCCAATGATGAAGGCCTGTACTCCTACATCAAAGGATATTTCCTCCTCAAAACAAAATTCCTTTTTCTCTTCATCTTCCATAGTCCAACTACTTAATCCTTCCCACTGAGTCAGTACTTTATCCAATGATGAAGGCCTGTACTCCTACATCAAAGGATATTTCCTCCTCAAAACAAAATTCCTTTTTCTCTTCATCTTCCATAGTCCAACTACTTGGTCCTTCCCACTGAGTCAATACTTTATCCAATGATGAAGGCCTGTACTCCTACATCAAAGGATATTTCCTCCTCAAAACAAAATTCCTTTTTCTCTTCATCTTCCATAGTCCAACTACTTGGTCCTTCCCACTGAGTCAATACTTTATCCAATGATGAAGGCCTGTACTCCTACATCAAGGATATTTCCTCCTCAAAACAAAGTTCCTTTTTCTCTTCATCTTCTATGGTCCAACTACCTGGTCCTTCCCACTGAGTCAGTACTTTATCCAATGATGAAGGCCTTTACTCCTACATCAAAGGATATTTCCTCCTCAAAACAAAGCTCCTTTTTCTCTTCATCTTCCATAGTCCAACTACTTGGTCCTTCCCACTGAGTCAATACTTTATCCAATGATGAAGGCCTGTACTCCTACATCAAAGGATATTTCCTCCTCAAAACAAAATTCCTTTTTCTCTTCATCTTCCATAGTCCAACTACTTGGTCCTTCCCACTGAGTCAGTACTTTATCCAATGATGAAGGCCTGTACTCCTACATCAAAGGATATTTCCTCCTCAAAACAAAATTCCTTTTTCTCTTCATCTTCCATAGTCCAACTACTTAATCCTTCCCACTGAGTCAGTACTTTATCCAATGATGAAGGCCTGTACTCCTACATCAAAGGATATTTCCTCCTCAAAACAAAATTCCTTTTTCTCTTCATCTTCCATAGTCCAACTACTTGGTCCTTCCCACTGAGTCAATACTTTATCCAATGATGAAGGCCTGTACTCCTACATCAAAGGATATTTCCTCCTCAAAACAAAGTTCCTTTTTCTCTTCATCTTCCATAGTCCAACTACTTGGTCCTTCCCACTGAGTCAATACTTTATCCAATGATGAAGGCCTGTACTCCTACATCAAAGGATATTTCCTCCTCAAAACAAAATTCCTTTTTCTCTTCATCTTCCATAGTCCAACTACTTGGTCCTTCCCACTGAGTCAATACTTTATCCAATGATGAAGGCCTGTACTCCTACATCAAAGGATATTTCCTCCTCAAAACAAAATTCCTTTTTCTCTTCATCTTCCATAGTCCAACTACTTGGTCCTTCCCACTGAGTCAATACTTTATCCAATGATGAAGGCCTGTACTCCTACATCAAAGGATATTTCCTCCTCAAAACAAAATTCCTTTTTCTCTTCATCTTCCATAGTCCAACTACTTGGTCCTTCCCACTGAGTCAATACTTTATCCAATGATGAAGGCCTGTACTCCTACATCAAAGGATATTTCCTCCTCAAAACAAAATTCCTTTTTCTCTTCATCTTCCATAGTCCAACTACTTGGTCCTTCCCACTGAGTCAATACTTTATCCAATGATGAAGGCCTGTACTCCTACATCAAAGGATATTTCCTCCTCAAAACAAAATTCCTTTTTCTCTTCATCTTCCATAGTCCAACTACTTGGTCCTTCCCACTGAGTCAATACTTTATCCAATGATGAAGGCCTGTACTCCTACATCAAAGGATATTTCCTCCTCAAAACAAAATTCCTTTTTCTCTTCATCTTCCATAGTCCAACTACTTGGTCCTTCCCACTGAGTCAATACTTTATCCAATGATGAAGGCCTGTACTCCTACATCAAAGGATATTTCCTCCTCAAAACAAAATTCCTTTTTCTCTTCATCTTCCATAGTCCAACTACTTGGTCCTTCCCACTGAGTCAATACTTTATCCAATGATGAAGGCCTGTACTCCTACATCAAAGGATATTTCCTCCTCAAAACAAAATTCCTTTTTCTCTTCATCTTCCATAGTCCAACTACTTGGTCCTTCCCACTGAGTCAATACTTTATCCAATGATGAAGGCCTGTACTCGTACATCAAAGGATATTTCCTCCTCAAAACAAAGTTCCCTTTTCTCTTCATCTTCCATAGTCCAACTACCTGGTCCTTCCCACTGAGTCAGTACTTTATCCAATGATGAAGGCCTGTACTCCTACATCAAAGGATATTTCCTCCTCAAAAAAAAGTTCCCTTTTCTCTTCATCTTCCATAGTCCAACTACTTGGTCCTTCCCACTGAGTCAGTACTTTATCCAATGATGAAGGCCTTTACTCCTACATCAAAGGATATTTCCTCTTCAAAACAAAGCTCCTTTTTCTCTTCATCTTCTATGGTCCAACTACTTGGTCCTTCCCACTAAGTCAGTACTTTATCCAATGATGAAGGCCTGTACCCCTACATCAAAGGATATTTCCTCCTCAAAACAAAGTTCCTTTTTCTCTTCATCTTCCATAGTCCAACTACTTGGTCCTTACCACTGAGTCAGTACTTTATCCAATGATGAAGGCCTGTAATCCTACATCAAAGGATATTTCCTCCTCAAAACAAAGTTCCTTTTTCTCTTCATCTTCTATGGTCCAACTACTTGGTCCTTCCCACTGAGTCAATACTTTATCCAATAATGAAGGCCTGTACTCCTACATCAAAGGATATTTCCTCCTCAAAACAAAGTTCCTTTTTCTCTTCATCTTCTATGGTCCAACTACCTGGTCCTTCCCACTTATTCAGTATTTTATCCAATGATGAAGGCCTGTACTCCTACATCAAAGGATATTTCCTCCTCAAAACAAAGCTCCTTTATCTCTTCATCTTCTATGGTCCACCTACTTGGCCCTTCCCACTGAGTCAGTACTTTATCCAATGATGAAGGCCTTTACTCCTACATCAAAGGATATTTCCTCCTCAAAACAAAGCTCCTTTTTCTCTTCATCTTCCATAGTCCAACTACTTGGTCCTTCCCACTGAGTCAGTACTTTATCCAATGATGAAGGCCTGTACTCCTACATCAAAGGATATTTCCTCCTCAAAACAAAGTTCCTTTTTCTCTTCATCTTCTATGGTCCAACTACTTGGTCCTTCCCACTGAGTCAGTACTTTATCCAATGATGAAAGCCTGTACTCCTACATCAAAGGATATTTCCTCCTCAAAACAATGTTCCTTTTTCTCTTCATCTTCCATAGTCCAACTACTTGGTCCTTCCCACTGAGTCAGTACTTTATCCAATGATGAAAGCCTGTACTCCTACATCAAATGATATTTCCTCCTCAAAACAATGTTCCTTTTTCTCTTCATCTTCCATAGTCCAACTACTTGGTCCTTACCACTGAGTCAGTACTTTATCCAATGATGAAGGCCTGTACCCCTACATCAAAGGATATTTCCTCCTCAAAACAAAGTTCCTTTTTCTCTTCATCTTCCATAGTCCAACCACTTGGTCCTTACCACTGAGTCGGTACTTTATCCAATGATGAAGGCCTGTAATCCTACATCAAAGGATATTTCCTCCTCAAAAGAAAGTTCCTTTTTCTCTTCATCTTCTATGGTCCAACTACTTGGTCCTTCCCACTGAGTCAGTACTTTATCCAATGATGAAGGCCTGTACTCCTACATCAAAGGATATTTCTTCCTCAAAACAAAGTTCCCTTTTCTCTTCATCTTCTATGGTCCACCTACTTGGTCCTTCCCACTGAGTCAGTACTTTATCCAATGATGAAGGCCAGTACTCCTTCATCAAAGGATATTTCCTCCTCAAAACAAAGTTCCTTTTTCTCTTCATCTTCTATGGTCCAACTACTTGGTCCTTCCCACTGAGTCAGTACTTTATGCAATGATGAAGGCTTGTACTCCTACATCAAAGGATATTTCCTCCTAAAAAAAAATTCCTTTTTCTCTTCATCTTTTATGGTTCAACTATTTGGTCCTTCCCACTGAGTCAGTACCTTATGCAATGATGAAGGCCTGTACTCCTACATCAAAGGATATTTCCTCCTCAAAAGAAAGTTCCTTTTTTTCTTTATCTTCTATGGTCCAACTACTTGGTCCTTCCCACTGAGTCAGTACTTTATCCAATGAAGAAGGCCTGTAATCCTACATCAAAGGATATTTCCTCCTCAAAACAAAGTTCCCTTTTCTCTTCATTTTCTATGGTCAAACTACCTGGTCCTTCCCACTGAGTCAGCACTTTATCCAATGATGAAGGCCTGTACTCCTACATCAAAGGATATTTCCTCCTCAAAACAAAGTTCCTTTTTCTCTTCATCTTCCATAGTCCAACTACTTGGTCCTTCCCACTGAGTCAGTACTTATCCAATAATGAAGGCCTGTACTCCTACATCAAAGGATATTTCCTCCTCAAAACAAAATTCCTTTTTCTCTTCATCTTCTATGGTCCAACTAATTGGTCCTTCCCTCTGAGTCAGTACTTTATCTAATGATGAAGGCCTGTACTCAGTACTTTATCCAATGATGAAGGCCTGTACTCATACATCAAAGGATATTTCCTCCTCAAAACAAAGCTCCTTTTTCTCTTCATCTTCTATGGTCCAACTACTTGGTCCTTCCAACTGAGTCAGTACTTTATCCAATGATGGAGGCCTGTACTCCAACATCAAAGGATATTTCCTCCTTAAAATAAAGTTCCTTTTTCTCTTCATCTTCTATGGTCCAACTACTTGGTCCTTCCCACTGAGTCAGTACTTTATCCAATGATGAAGGCCTGTACTCATACATCAAAGGATATTTCCTACTAAAAAAAAAAGTTCCCTTTTCTCTTCATCTTCCATAGTCCAACTACTTGGTCCTTCCCACTGAGTCAGTACTTTATCCAATGATGAAGGCCTCTACTCCTACATCAAAGGATATTTTCTCTTCAAAACAAAGTTCCTTTTTCTCTGCATCTTCCATAGTCCAACTACTTGGTCCTTCCCACTGAGTCAGTACTTTATCCAACGATGAAGGCCTGTACTCCTACATCAAAGGATATTTCCTCCTCAAAACAAAATTCCTTTTTCTCTTCATCTTCCATAGTCCAACTACTTGGTCCTTCCCACTGAATCTGTACTTTATCCAATGATGAAGGCCTGGACTCCTACATCAAAGGATATTTCCTCCTCAAAACAAAGCTCCTTTTTCTCTTCATTTTCTATGATCCAACTACTTGGTCCTTCCCACTGAGTCAGTACTTTATCCAACAATGAAGGCCTGTACTCCTACATCAAAGGATATTTCCTCCTAAAAAAAAAGTTCCTTTTTCTCTTCATCTTCCATAGTCCAACTACTTGATCCTTCCCACTGAGTCTGTACTTTATCCAATGATGAAGGCCTGTACTCCTTCATCAAATGATATTTCCTCCTCAAAACAAAGTTCCTTTTTCTCTTCATCTTCTATGATCCAACTACTTGGTCCTTCCCACTAAGTCAGTACTTTATCCAATGATGAAGGCCTGTACTCCTACATCAAAGGATATTTCCTCCTCAAAACAAAGTTCCTTTTTTCTCTTCATCTTCTATGGTCCAACTACTTGGTCCTTCCCACTGAGTCAGTACTTTATCCAATGATGAAGGCCTGTACTCCTACATCAAAGGATATTTCCTCCTCAAAACAAAGTTCCTTTTTTCTCTTCATCTTCCATAGTCCAACTACTTGGTCCTTCCCACTGAGTCAGTACTTTATCCAATGATGAAGGCCTGTACTCCTACATCAAAGGATATTTCCTCCTCAAAACAAAGTTCCTTTTTTCTCTTCATCTTCTATGGTCCAACTACTTGGTCCTTCCCACTGAGTCAGTACTTTATCCAATGATGAAGGCCTGTACTCCTACATCAAAGGATATTTCCTCCTCAAAACAAAGTTCCTTTTTTTCTTTACCTTCTATGGTCCAACTACTTGGTCTTTCCCACTGAGTCAGTACTTTATCCAATGAAGAAGGCCTGTAATCCTACATCAAAGGATATTTCCTCCTCAAAACAAAGTTCCTTTTTCTCTTCATCTTCCATAGTCCAACTACTTGGTCCTTCCCACTGAGTCAGTACTTTATCCAATGATGAAGGCCTGTACTCCTACATCAAAGGATATTTCCTCCTCAAAACAAAGTTCCCTTTTCCCTTCATCTTCCATAGTCCAACTACTTGGTCCTTCCCACTGAGTCAGTACTTTATCCAATGATGAAAGCCTGTACTCCTACATCAAAGGATATTTCCTCCTCAAAACAAAGTTCCTTTATCTGTCCATCTTCCATAGTCCAACTACTTGGTCCTTACCACTGAGTCAGTACTTTATCCAATGATGAAGGCCTGTACTCCTACATCAATGGATATTTCCTCCTCAAAACAAAGTTCCTTTTTCTCTTCATCTTCCATAGTCCAACTACTTGGTCCTTCCCACTGAATCAGTACTTTATGCAATGATGAAGGCCTGTACTCCTACATCAAAGGATATTTCCTCCTCAAAACAAAGTTCCTTTTTTTCTTTATCTTCTATGGTCCAACTACTTGGTCCTTCCCATTGAGTCAGTACTTTATCCAATGATGAAGGCCTGTACTCCTACATCAAAGGATATTTCCTCCTCAAAAAAAAGTTCCCTTTTCTCTTCATCTTCCATAGTCCAACTACTTGATCCTTCCCACTGAGTCCGTACTTTATCCAATGATGAAGGCCTGTACTCCTTCATCAAATGATATTTCCTCCTCAAAACAAAGTTCCTTTTTCTCTTCATCTTCTATGATCCAACTACTTGGTCCTTCCCACTGAGTCAGTACTTTATCCAATGATGAAGGCCTGTACTCTTACATCAAAGGATATTTCCTCCTCAAAACAAAGTTCATTTTTTCTCTTCATCTTCTATGGTCCAACTACTTGGTCCTTCCCACTGAGTCAGTACTTTATCCAATGATGAAGGCCTGTACTCCTACTTCAAAGGATATTTCCTCCTCAAATCAAAGTTCCTTTTTCTCTTCATCTTCTATAGTCCAACTACTTGGTACTTCCCACTGAGTCAGTACTTTATGCAATGATGAAGGCCTGTACTCCTACATCAAAGGATATTTCCTCCTCAAAACAAAGTTCCTTTTTCTCTTCATCTTCTATGGTCCAACTACTTGGTCCTTCCCACTGAGTCAGTACTTTATCCAATGATGAAGGCCTGTACTCCTACATCAAAGGATATTTCCTCCTCAAAACAATGTTCCTTTTTCTCTTCATCTTCCATAGTCCAACTACTTGGTCCTTCCCACTGAGTCAGTACTTTATCCAATGATGAAGGCCTGTACTCCTACATCAAAGGATATTTCCTCCTCAAAACAAAGTTCCTTTTTCTCTTCATCTTCTATGGTCCAACTACTTGGTCCTTCCCACTGAGTCAGTACTTTATGCAATGATGAAGGCCTGTACTCCTACATCAAAGGATATTTCCTCCTCAAAAAAAAATTCCCTTTTCTCTTCATCTTCTATGGTTTAACTGCTTGGTCCTTCCCACTGAGTCAGTACTTTATCGAATGATGAAGGCTTGTACTCCAACATCAAAGGATATTTTCTCCTCAAAACAAAATTCCTTTTTATCTTCATTTTCTATAGTCCAACTACTTGGTCCTTCCACCTGAGTCAGTACTTTATTCAATGATGAAGGCCTGTTTTCCTAAATCAAAGGATATTTCCTCCTCAAAACAAAGTTCCTTTTTCTCTTCATCTTCCATAGTCCAACTACTTGGTCCTTCCAACTGAGTTAGTACTTCATGCAATGATGAAGGCCTGTACTCCTACATCAAAGGATATTTCCTCCTCAAAGCAAAGTTCCTTTTTCTGTCCATCTTCCACAGTCCAACTACTTGGTCCTTCCCACTGAGTCTGTACTTTATCCAATGATGAAGGCCTGTACTCCTACATCAAAGGATATTTCCTCCTCAAAGCAAAGTTCATTTTTCTGTCCATCTTCCATAGTCCAGCTACTTGGTCCTTCCCACTGAGTCAGTACTTTATCCAACGATGAAGGCCTGTACTCCTACATCAAAGGATATTTCCTCCTCATAGCAAAGTTCCTTTTTCTGTCCATCTTCCATAGTCCAACTACTTGGTCCTTTCCACTGAGTCAGTACTTTATCCAATGATGAAGGCCTGTACTCCTACATCAAAGGATATTTCCTCCTCAAAGCAAAGTTCCTTTTTCTGTCCATCTTCCATAGTCCAGCTACTTGGTCCTTCCCACTGAGTCAGTACTTTATCAAATGATGAAGGCCTGTACTCCTACATCAAAGGATATTTCCTCCTCAAAGCAAAGTTCCTTTTTCTGTCCATCTTCCATAGTCCAACTAATTTGTCCTTTCCACTGAGTCAGTACTTTATCCAATGATGAAGGCCTGTACTCCTACATCAAAGGATATTTCCTCCTCAAAGCAAAGTTCCTTTTTCTGTTCATCTTCTATAGTCCAACTACTTGGTCCTTCCACTGAGTCAGTACTTTATCCAATGAAGAAGGCCTGTACTCCTACATCAAAGGATATTTCCTCCTCAAAGCAAAGTTCATTTTTCTGTCCATCTTCCATAGTCCAACTACTTGGTCCTTGCCGCTGAGTCAGTACTTTATCCAATGATGAAGGCCTGTACTCCTACATCAAAGGATATTTCCTCCTCAAAGCAAAGTTCCTTTTTCGGTCCATCTTCCATAGTCCAACTACTTGGTCCTTTTTACTGAGTCAGTACTTTATCCAACGATGAAGGCCTGTACTCCTACATCAAAGGATATTTCCTCCTCAAAACAAAGCTCCTTTTTCTCTTCATCTTCTATGGTCCAACTACTTGGTCCTTTCCACTGTCAGTACTTTATCCAATGATGAAGGCCTGTACTCCTACATCAAAGGATATTTCCTCTTCAAAACAAAATTCCTTTTTCTGTCCATCTTCCATAGTCCAACTACTTGGTCCTTCCTACTGAGTCAGTACTTTATCCAACGATGACGGCCTGTACTCCTACATCAAAGGATATTTCCTCCTCAAAACAAAGTTCCTCTTTCTCTTCATCTTCTATGGTCCAACTACTTGGTCCTTTTCACTGAGTCAGTACTTTATCCAATGATGAAGGCCTGTACTCCTACATCAAAGGATATTTCCTCTTCAAAACAAAGTTCCTTTTTCTGTCTATCTTCCATAGTCCAACTAATTGGTCCTTCCCACTGAGTCAGTACTTTATCCAACGATGAAGGCCTGTACTCCTACATCAAATGATATTTCCTTCTCAAAACAAAGTTCCTATTTCTGTCCATCTTCCATAGTCCAAGTAATTGGTCCTTCCCACTGAGTCAGTACTTTATCCAATGATGAAGGCCTGTACTCCTACATCAAAGGATATTTCCTCTTTAAAACAATGTTCCTTTTTCTGTCCATCTTCCATGGTCCAACTAATTGGTTCTTCCAACGGAGTCAGTGCTTTATCCAACGATGAAGGCATGTACTCCTACATCAAAGGATATTTCCTCTTCAAAACAAAGTTCCTTTTTCTGTCCATCTTCCATAGTCCAACTAATTGGTCCTTCCCACGGAGTCAGTACTTTATCCAACGATGAAGGCCTGTACTCCTACATCAAAGGATATTTCCTCTTCAAAACAAAGTTCCTTTTTCTGTCCATCTTCCATAGTCCAAGTAATTGGTCCTTCCCACTGAGTCAGTACTTTATCCAATGATGAAGGCCTGTACTCCTACATCAAAGGATATTTCCTCTTGAAAACAAAGTTCCTTTTTCTGTCCATATTCCATAGTCCAACTACTTGGTCCTTCCAACTGAGTCAGTACTTTATCCAACGATGAAGGCCTGTACTCCTACATCAAAGGATATTTCCTCTTCAAAACAAAGTTCCTTTTTTTGTCCATATTCCATAGTCCAACTAATTGGTCCTTCCCACTGAGTCAGTACTTTATCCAACGATGAAGGCCTGTACTCCTACATCAAAGGATATTTCCTCTTCAAAACAAAGTCCCTTTTCTGTCCATCTTCCATAGTCCAACTAATTGGTCCTTCCCACGGAGTCAGTACTTTATCCAACGATGAAGGCCTGTACTCCTACATCAAAGGATATTTCCTCTTCAAAACAAAGTTCCTTTTTCTGTCCATCTTCCATAGTCCAACTAATTGGTCCTTCCCACGGAGTCAGTACTTTATCCAACGATGAAGGCCTGTACTCCTACATCAAAGGATATTTCCTCTTCAAAACAAAGTTCCTTTTTCTGTCCATCTTCCATAGTCCAACCAATTGGTCCTTCCCACTGAGTCAGTACTTTATCCAATGATGAAGGCCTCTACTCCTACATCAAAGGATATTTCCTCCTCAAAGCAAAGTTCCTTTTTCTGTCCATCTTCCATAGTCCAACTAATTGGTCCTTCCCACGGAGTCATTACTTTATCCAACGATGAAGGCCTGTACTCCTACATCAAAGGATATTTCCTCTTGAAAACAAAGTTCCCTTTTCTGTCCATCTTCCATAGTCCAACTAATTGGTCCTTCCCACGGAGTCATTACTTTATCCAACGATGAAGGCCTGTACTCCTACATCAAAGGATATTTCCTCTTGAAAACAAAGTTCCTTTTTCTGTCCATCTTCCATAGTCCAACTAATTTGTCCTTCCCACGGAGTCATTACTTTATCCAACGATGAAGGCCTGAACTCCTACATCAAAGGATATTTTTCTTCATAACAAAGTTCCTTTTTCTGTCCATCTTCCATAGTCCAACTAATTTGTCCTTCCCACGGAGTCATTACTTTATCCAACGATGAAGGCATGTACTCCTACATCAAAGGATATTTCCTCTTCAAAACAAAGTTCCTTTTTTTGTCCATATTCCATAGTCCAACTAATTGGTTCTTTCCACTGAGTCAGTACTTTATCCAATGATGAAGGCCTGTACTCCTACATCAAAGGATATTTCCTCCTCAAAACAAAGTCCCTTTTTCTGTCCATCTTCCATAGTCCAACTACTTGGTCCTTTCCACTGAGTCAGTACTTTATCCAACGATGACGGCCTGTACTTCTACATCAAAGGATATTTCCTCCTCTTGCTGCTGCTCCTTTTTATATATATATATTTTTAGTTTTTATTTTATTTTTTTCTGCTGGTCCTCCTCCTGCTTTTCTTCCTCCTCTTGCTGCTCCTCCTTTTTTTATTTTTATTTTTATATTTTTGTTTAGGATTTTTCTTTTTGCTGCTTCTCCTCCTCCTTCTCTTCCTCCTCTTGCTGCTGCTCCTTTTTTTTCTTTTTTTTTTGGGCGGGGGTTTTATATTTTTTTCAAACTTTTTTTTTTGCTGCTTCTCCTCCTCCTCTTCCTCCTCTTGCTGCTGCTCCTTTTTTTATTCTTTTTTGTTTTAATTTTTTTTTAGATTTTTTTTTTTGCTGCTTCTCCTCCTCCTTCTCTTCATCCTCTTGCTGCTGCTCCTTTTTTTTCTTTTTTTTTTGATGGGGGGTTTATATTTTTTTTAGATTTTTTGTTTGCTGCTTCTCCTCCTCCTTCTCTTCCTCCTCTTGCTGCTGCTCCTTTTTTATTTTTTTTGGGGGGGGTTTATATTTTTTTTTCAACTTTTTTTTTTTTTTTAGCTGCTTCTCCTCCTCCTTCTCTTCATCCTCTTGCTGCTGCTCCTTTTTTTTTCTTTTTTGTTTTATATTTTTTTATATTTTTTTTTGCTGCTTCTCCTCCTCCTTCTCTTCCTCCTCTTGCTGTTGCTCCTTTTTTTTTCTTTTTTGTTTTATATTTTTTTCATATTTTTTTTTTTGCTGCTTCTCCTCCTCCTTTTCTTCCTCCTCTTGCTGCTGCTCCTTTTTTTTTCTTTTTTGTTTTATATTTTTTATTATATTTTTTTTTTTTGCTGCTTGTCCTCCTCCTTCTCTTCCTCCTCTTGCTGCTGCTCCTTTTTTTTATCTTTTTTGTTTTATATTTTTTTTAGATTTTTTTTTTTTGCTGCTTCTCCTCCTCCTTCTCTTCCTCCTCTTGCTGCTGCTCCGTTTTTTTCTTTTTTGTTTTATATTTTTTTTTTTTGCTGCTTGTCCTCCTCCTTCTCTTCCTCCTCTCGCTGCTGCTCCTTTTTTTTTTCTTTTTTGTTTTATATTTTTTTTTAGATTTTTTTTTTGCTGCTTGTCCTCCTCCTTCTCTTCCTCCTCTTGCTGCTGCTCCTTTTTTTTTTTTTTTTTTTTTATATTTTTTTTTTATTTATTTTTTTTTTTGCTGCTTGTCCTCCTCCTTCTCTTCCTCCTCTTGCTGCTGCTCCTTTTTTTTTTCTTTTTTGTTTTATATTTTTTTTTATATTTTTTTTTTTTGCTGCTTGTCCTCCTCCTTCTCTTCCTCCTCTTGCTGCTGCTCCGTTTTTTTCTTTTTTGTTTTATATTTTTTTTTTTGCTGCTTGTCCTCCTCCTTCTCTTCCTCCTCTCGCTGCTGCTCCTTTTTTTTTTCTTTTTTGTTTTATATTTTTTTTTAGATTTTTTTTTTGCTGCTTGTCCTCCTCCTTCTCTTCCTCCTCTCGCTGCTGCTCCTTTTTTTTTTCTTTTTTGTTTTATATTTTTTTTTAGATTTTTTTTTGCTGCTCCTCCTCCTCCTTCTCTTCCTCCTCTTGCTGCTGCTCCTTTTTTTTTTCTTTTTTGTTTTATATTTTTTTTTAGATTTTTTTGTTGCTGCTTGTCCTCCTCCTTCTCTTCCTCCTCTTGCTGCTGCTCCTTTTTTTTTTTTTTTTTTTTTATATTTTTTTTTAGATTTTTTTTTTGCTGCTTGTCCTCCTCCTTCTCTTCCTCCTCTTGCTGCTGCTCCTTTTTTTTTTTCCTTTTGGTTTTATATTTTTTTTTAGATTTTTTTTTGCTGCTTGTCCTCCTCCTTCTCTTCCTCCTCTTGCTGCTGCTCCTTTTTTTTTTCTTTTTGGTTTTATATTTTTTTTTATATTTTTTTTTTGCTGCTTGTCCTCCTCCTTCTCTTCCTCCTCTTGCTGCTGCTCCTTTTTTTTTTCTTTTTGGTTTTATATTTTTTTTATATTTTTTTTTTGCTGCTTGTCCTCCTCCTTCTCTTCCTCCTCTTGCTGCTGCTCCTTTTTTTTTTTTTTTTTTTTTTATATTTTTTTTTAGATTTTTTTTTGCTGCTTGTCCTCCTCCTTCTCTTCCTCCTCTTGCTGCTGCTCCTTTTTTTTTTTCCTTTTGGTTTTACATTTTTTTTTAGATTTTTTTTTGCTGCTTGTCCTCCTCCTTCTCTTCCTCCTCTTGCTGCTGCTCCTTTTTTTTTTTCCTTTTGGTTTTATATTTTTTTTTAGATTTTTTTTTGCTGCTTGTCCTCCTCCTTCTCTTCCTCCTCTTGCTGCTGCTCCTTTTTTTTTTCTTTTTGGTTTTATATTTTTTTTTATATTTTTTTTTTGCTGCTTGTCCTCCTCCTTCTCTTCCTCCTCTTGCTGCTGCTCCTTTTTTTTTTTTTTTTGTTCTATATTTTTTTTTAGATTTTTTTTTTGCTGCTTGTGCTCCTCCTTCTCTTCCTCCTCTTGCTGCTGCTCCTTTTTTTTTTTCCTTTTGGTTTTATATATTTTTTTAGATTTTTTTTTGCTGCTTGTCCTCCTCCTTCTCTTCCTCCTCTTGCTGCTGCTCCTTTTTTTTTCTTTTTGGTTTTATATTTTTTTTTAGATTTTTTTTTTGCTGCTTGTCCTCCTCCTTCTCTTCCTCCTCTTGCTGCTGCTCCTTTTTTTTATCTTTTTTGTTTTATATTTTTTTTAGATTTTTTTTTTGCTGCTTCTCCTCCTCCTTCTCTTCCTCCTCTTGCTGCTGCTCCTTTTTTTTTTTCTTTTTTTTATATTTTTTTTTATTTTTTTTTTGCTGCTTCTCCTCCTCCTTCTCTTCCTCCTCTTGCTGCTGCTCCTTTTTTTTTTCTTTTTTTTTTATATTTTTTTTATATTTTTTTTTTTGCTGCTTGTCCTCCTCCTTCTCTTCCTCCTCTTGCTGCTGCTCCTTTTTTCTTTTCTTTTTTATTTTATATTTATTTTTAGATTTTTTTTTGCTGCTTCTCCTCCTCCTTCTCTTCCTCCTCTTGCTGCTGCTCCGTTTTTTTTCTTTTTTGTTTTATATTTTTTTTTTTTTGCTGCTTGTCCTCCTCCTTCTCTTCCTCCTCTTGCTGCTTCTCCTTTTTTTTTCTTTTTTGTTTTATATTTTTTTTATATTTTTTTTTTTTTTTTGCTGCTTGTCCTCCTCCTTCTCTTCCTCCTCTTGCTGCTGCTCCTTTTTTCTTTTCTTTTTTGTTTTATATTTATTTTTAGATTTTTTTTTTGCTGCTTCTCCTCCTCCTTCTCTTCCTCCTCTTGCTGCTGCTCCGTTTTTTTTCTTTTTTGTTTTATATTTTTTTTTTTTGCTGCTTGTCCTCCTCCTTCCCTTCCTCCTCTTGCTGCTGCTCCTTTTTTTTTCTTTTTTGTTTTATATTTTTTTTTAGATTTTTTTTTTGCTGCTTCTCCTCCTCCTTCTCTTCCTCCTCTTGCTGCTGCTCCGTTTTTTTTCTTTTTTGTTTTATATTTTTTTTTTTTGCTGCTTGTCCTCCTCCTTCTCTTCCTCCTCTTGCTGCTGCTCCTTTTTTCTTTTCTTTTTTGTTTTATATTTATTTTTAGATTTTTTTTTTGCTGCTTCTCCTCCTCCTTCTCTTCCTCCTCTTGCTGCTGCTCCGTTTTTTTTCTTTTTTGTTTTATATTTTTTTTTTTTGCTGCTTGTCCTCCTCCTTCTCTTCCTCCTCTTGCTGCTGCTCCTTTTTTCTTTTCTTTTTTGTTTTATATTTATTTTTAGATTTTTTTTTTGCTGCTTCTCCTCCTCCTTCTCTTCCTCCTCTTGCTGCTGCTCCGTTTTTTTTCTTTTTTGTTTTATATTTTTTTTTTTTGCTGCTTGTCCTCCTCCTTCTCTTCCTCCTCTTGCTGCTGCTCCTTTTTTCTTTTCTTTTTTGTTTTATATTTATTTTTAGATTTTTTTTTTGCTGCTTCTCCTCCTCCTTCTCTTCCTCCTCTTGCTGCTGCTCCGTTTTTTTTCTTTTTTGTTTTATATTTTTTTTTTTTGCTGCTTGTCCTCCTCCTTCTCTTCCTCCTCTTGCTGCTGCTCCTTTTTTCTTTTCTTTTTTGTTTTATATTTATTTTTAGATTTTTTTTTTGCTGCTTCTCCTCCTCCTTCTCTTCCTCCTCTTGCTGCTGCTCCGTTTTTTTTCTTTTTTGTTTTATATTTTTTTTTAGATTTTTTTTTTGCTGCTTCTCCTCCTCCTTCTCTTCCTCCTCTTGCTGCTGCTCCGTTTTTTTTCTTTTTTGTTTTATATTTTTTTTTTTTGCTGCTTGTCCTCCTCCTTCCCTTCCTCCTCTTGCTGCTGCTCCTTTTTTTTTCTTTTTTGTTTTATATTTTTTTTTAGATTTTTTTTTTGCTGCTTGTCCTCCTCCTTCTCTTCTCCTCTTACTGCTGCTCCTTTTTTTTTTCTTTTTGGTTTTATATTTTTTTATATATATTTTTTTTTTGCTGCTTCTCCTCCTCCTTCTCTTCCTCCTCTTGCTGCTGCTCCTTTTTTTTTTCTTTTTTTTATATTTTTTTTTAGATTTTATTGCTGCTTCTCCTCCTTCGTCTCTTCCTCCTCTTGCTGCTGCTCCTTTTTTTTTTTTTTTTTTTTTTTTTTTTTTTTTTAGATTTTTTTTTGCTGCTTCTCCTCCTCCTTCTCTTCCTCCTCTTGCTGCTGCTCTTTTTTTTTTCTTTTTTGTTTTATATTTTTTTTTTTGCTGCTTCTCCTCCTCTTTCTCTTCCTCCTCTTGCTGCTGCTCCTTTTTTTTTCTTTTTTTTTACATTTTTTTTATATATTTTTTTTTGCTGCTTGTCCTCCTCCTTCTCTTCCTCCTCTTGCTGCTGCTCCTTTTTTTTTTTTCTTTTTTTTTATGTTTTTTTTTAGATTTTTTTTATTTTGCTGCTTCTGCTCCTCCTTCTCTTCCTCCTCTTGCTGCTGCTCCTTTTTTCATTTCTTTTTTGTTTTATATTTTTGTTATTTTTTTTTATATAGCTGCTTGTCCTCCTCCTTCTCTTCCTCCTCTTGCTGCTGCTCCTTTTTTTTCTTTCTTTTTTTTTTTTTTTTCCTTTTTTTTTGGCTGCTTGTCCTCCCCCTTCTCTTCCTCCTCTTGCTGCTGCTGCTCTTTTTTCTTTCTTTTTTTTATATTTTTTTATATTTTTTTTTTTGCTTCTTGTCCTCCTCCTTCTCTTCCTCCTCTTGCTGCTGCTCCTTTTTTTTTTCTTTTTTGTTTTATATTTTTATTTAGATTTTTTTTTTGCTGCTTCTCCTCCTCCTTCTCTTCCTTTTCTTGCTGCTGCTCCTTTTTTTTTCTTTTTTGTTTTATATTTTTTTTATATATTTTTTTTTTTTTGCTGCTTCTCCTCCTCCTTCTCTTCCTCCTCTTTCTGCTGCTCCTTTTTTCTTTTCTTTTTTGTTTTATATTTTTTTTTAGATTTTTTTTTTTTTGCTGCTTGTCCTCCTCCTTCTCTTTCTCCTCTTTCTGCTGCTCCTTTTTTCTTTTCTTTTTTGTTTTATATTTTTTTTATATATTTTTTTTTTTTTGCTGCTTCTCCTCCTCCTTCTCTTTCTCCTCTTGCTGCTGCTCCTTTTTTTTCCTTTTTTGTGTTATGTTTTTTTTATATTTTTTTTTTTGCTGCTTGTCCTCCTCCTTCTCTTCCTTCTCTTGCTGCTGCTCCTTTTTTTTTCTTTTTTTTATATTTTCTTTATATTTTTTTTTGCTGCTTCTCCTCCTCCTTCTCTTCCTCCTCTTGCTGCTGCTCCTTTTTTTTTTCTTCTTTGTTTTATATTTTTTTTTATATTTTTTTTTTTTTGCTGCTTCTCCTCCTCCTTCTCTTCCTCCTCTTGCTGCTGCTCCTTTTTTTTTCTTTTTTGTTTTATAGTTTCTTTATATATTTTTTTTTGCTGCTTCTCCTCCTCCTTCTCTTCCTCCTCTTGCTGCTGCTCCTTTTTTTTTTTTTTTTTTTTTTGGCTGCTTGTCCTCCTCCTCCTCTTGCTGCTGCTCCTTTTTTTCTTTTTTTTATGTTTTTTTTATTTTTTTTTACTTGCTGCTTGTCCTCCTCCTTCTCTTCCTCCTCTTGCTGCTGCTCCTTTTTTTTTCTTTTTTTTACATTTGTTTTTTTTTTTTTTTGCTGCTTGTCCTCCTTCTCTTCCTCCTCTTGCTGCTGCTCCTTTTTTCTTTTCATTTTTGTTTTATATTTCCTTTTTTTTTTGCTGCTTCTCCTCCTCTTTCTCTTCCTCCTCTTGCTGCTGCTCCTTTTTTTTTCTTTTTTTTTTATACTTTTTTCATTTTTTTTTTGCTGCTTGTCCTCCTCCTTCTCTTCCTCCTCTTGCTGCTTCTCCTTTTTTTTCTTTTTTTTTATATTTTTTTTCTTTTTTTTTTTTGCTGCTTGTCCTCCTCCTTCTCTTCCTCCTCTTGCTGCTGCTTCTTTTTTTTTTCTTTTTTGTTTTATATTTTTTTTTAGATTTTTTTTTTGCTGCTCCTCCTCCTCCTTCTCTTCCTCCTCTTGCTGCTTCTCCTTTTTTTTCTTTTTTTTTATATTTTTTTTCTTTGTTTTTTTTTGCTGCTTGTCCTCCTCCTTCTCTTCCTCCTCTTGCTGCTGCTTCTTTTTTTTTTCTTTTTTGTTTTATATTTTTTTTATAGTTTTTTTTGCTGCTTCTCCTCCTCCTCCTTCTCTTCCTCCTCTTGCTGCTGCTCCATTTTTTTTATTTTTTTTTTTATTTTTTTTTTTGGCTGCTTGTCCTCCTCCTTCTCTTCCTCCTCTTGCTGCTGCTCCTTTTTTTTTCTTTTTTATTTATTATATTTTTTTTCAGATTTTTTTTTGCTGCTTCTCCTCCTCCTTTTCTTCCTCCTCTTGCTGCTGCTCCTTTTTTTTTCTTTTTTCTTTTTATATTTTTTTTTAGATTTTTTTTTTTTTTGCTGCTTCTCCTCCTCCTTCTCTTCCTCCTCTTGCTGCTGCTCCTTTTTTTTTTCTTTTTTCTTTTTATTTTTTTTTTTATTTTTTTTTTATTTTTTTTTTGCTGCTTCTCCTCCTCCTTTTCTTCCTCCTCTTGCTGCTACTCCTTTTTTTTCTTTTTTTTATATTTTTTTTATATTTTTTTTTTGCTGCTTCTCCTCCTTTTCTGCCTCCTCTTGCTGCTGCTCCTTTTTTTTTCATATTTTTTTTTATATTTTTTTTTGGATGCTTCTCCTCCCCCTTTTCTGCCTCCTCTTGCTGCTGCTCCTTTTTTTTTCGTTTTTATTTTTATATTTCTTTTTAGTTTTTTTTTTTTTTTGCTGCTTCTCCTCCTTTTCTTCCTCCGCTTCCTGCTGCTTCTTTTTTTTCTTTTTTGTTTTTATATTTTTTTTATATTTTTTTTTTGCTGCTTCTCCTCCTCCTTTTCTTCCTCCTCTTGCTGCTGCTCCTTTTGTTTTCTTTTTTGTTTTTATATTTTTTTTTTAGATTTTTTTTTTGCTGCTTCTCCTCCTCCTTCTCTTCCTCCTCTTGCTGCTGCTCCGTTTTTTTCTCTTTTTTGTTTTTATATTTTTTTTTTAGATTTTTTTTTTGCTGCTTCTCCTCCTCCTTCTCTTCCTCCTCTTGCTGCTGCTCCGTTTTTTTTCTTTTTTTGTAATTATATATTTTTTTAGATTTTTTTTTTGCTGCTTCTCCTCCTCCTTTTCTTCCTCCTATTGCTGCTGCTCCGTTTTTTTTCTTTTTTTGTAATTATATATTTTTTTAGATTTTTTTTTTGCTGCTTCTCCTCCTCCTTTTCTTCCTCCTCTTGCTGCTGCTCCTTTTTTTTTCTTTTTTGTTTTTATATATTTTTTTAGATTTTTTTTTTTGCTGCTTCTCCTCCTCCCTTTCTTCCTCCTCTTGCTGCTGCTCCTTTTTTTTTTTTTAATATTTTTTTTTATATTTTTTTTTTTTGCTGCTTCTCCTCCTCCTTCTCTTCCTCCTATTGCTGCTGCTCCTTTTTTTTTCTTTTTTTTTTTTACATTTTTTATTAGATTTTTTTTTTTTTGCTGCTTCTCCTCCTCCTTTTCTTCCTCCTCTTGCTGCTGTTCCTTTTTTTTTCTTTCTTTTTTGTTTTTAAATTTCTTTTTAGGTTTTTTTTTTTTTTTTTGCTGCTTCTCCTCCTTTTCTTCCAGGTCTTGCTGCTGCTCTTTTTTTTTCTTTTTTTTCTGCTGCTTCTCCTCCTTCTTTTCTTCCTCCTCTGTCTGCTGCTCTTTTCTTTTATTTCTTTTAATTTTTTTAGTATTCTTCTTTTTTTTTGCTGCTTCTGTTCCTGGTGTTTCTCACGACCCCCAGCTGTTGGCAGATTCTGTTCACTCATAACTGATGCTGTTAGCTCCTATTAATTGTAGCTGCTAATTACAGCTGCTGCTAGCTGCAATCTGTGCTATTGTTAGCTGCTGTATGCTGTTGCTTTCGGCTACTAGATGCTGCTATTTGCTACTGCAAGCTGCTGTTGCTAGTGCTGCTGCTTGCTGCTGCTACTGTTGCTCTTGCTTGTGGCTGCTGCTTCTGCTGCTTACTGCTGCTTCTGCAGATTGCTGCTGCTGCTGCATTTGCTAGCTGCAGCTGCTGCTACCTTTGGTAGAGCAGCTGCTTTTGCTAGCTGCTGCTGCTGCTGCTTACTGCTGCTTTTGCAGACTGCTGCTGCTGCTGCTTTTGCTAGCTGCAGCTGCTGCTACCTTTGGTAGCTGCTGCTGCTTTTGCTAGCTGCTGCTGCTGCTGCAGCCTGCTGCAGCCGCTCGCTACTGCAACTGTTGCTGCTGCAAACTGCTGCTGCTCGCACCTGCTGCTTGCTGTTTCTCCTAGCTGCTGCTAGCTGCTTCTGATGACGACTGCTGCATACTGCTGCTAACTTCAGCTGCGACTGCCGCTAGCTATTGCTAACTGTTCCTTTCCCATTGCTGCTGGTTCTGCTACTGCTGCTAACCTTTGCTAGCTGCTACTATCTTCTGCTCCTGCTATTTGATGCTCCACAGCTGCGAGTACCTGAAAATTTGGACTGATGCTGCTCATCTAACCATGAATGTCTACCTCCAAGAGATGCAGCTTCTCTTCCCAGCCAAAGATGTCTTGGTTCACCTTATGACAACTTGCCTGCATACTAGAAGAATCCCAGCTTCATCCCTCTGCAGAGCCAGTCTTCTAGATTATTCCCCCAGAACCACCCGAAGGTTGGTATCCGAAAGAATAGATCTAGATATCTGACCATTTGTACACTTGACAAAGGTCCTGTACACCCCATCAAGGTACAGAGCATACTAGATTCAGCCAGGTTCCTTCCCTCTGCAGATCCTGTTGTCTCCCAGGTTATTCCAAGCATCGTTCAAGCTGGATAGTTAAGCCTTGCATCTTTTAAGCTGGAGGCAGTCCAACCAAGCGTCCTTCAAGGCAAATATTTTCAGGTGTCCTTTCCATTGAAACTGATGTCCTGAACCTGTCCAAAATGGGTGAAGCACAAAACTTAACAATAAGATTATTCCTTTCCAAACAAAACTAAACAGGAAAAAAATCCAGTTTTTTTCATTTCCTCTTTAGTTTTTTTTCCAGCCCTGCCTTCTCGTCTCTTGAAGGGCGAATCTATTCAACTGGCTATCCCATATTACATCCCCAGTCTGCTCACCAGAAATGTCCATGTGATATAATTCCTTCAACTCGGGGTGTGTTTGAGAGAGACCGTCTACAAGTTGGCTAATAGCGTAATTCTTATGGTTTAATTCCATCTCCAGCTTCGTGTTTCTTTCCATCATATCTTGATACTTTTCCTTATAAATTGCAAATTCGTCTGCCACTGAAGTTAGATTCCTAATTTCTTCTTCCAGAATTTTATTCTTCTCGTCGGCTTTC
This sequence comes from Palaemon carinicauda, assembly GCF_036898095.1. NCBI lineage: Eukaryota > Metazoa > Arthropoda > Malacostraca > Decapoda > Palaemonidae > Palaemon > Palaemon carinicauda. The sequence goes on along the minus strand of NC_090733.1, from coordinate 123,700,913 downwards.
ATCAACGCATTTCTTGTGGCTCTCTCCTCTGAGAGGTCTCTCTTCAGTCGTCTATTCTCTGCTTTAACACCAGCAAATTCTTTCCAGAGTTTTTCCAGTTCCTCCTCAGCCATCTCCAGATCGCACACCATGTCTTTCTTAATTAATAGTTCAGTCTTCAATTTGGTGTTCTCATCCAGGACAGTATCCAATTTAGTTTCTATTCTATAGACCTCCTCGACTGCAGCGTTAAGTTCACTTTCTAAAGCTGCCTTTTGACCAACGTTTTCGGTCTTCAGTCTCTTGTTTTCAGCCTTAACACTGTCCAGTTCAGCCCAGAGTGTTCGGATCTCCTTATCAGCACTTTCGACGTATTCCTCCAAGTCGCTCTTTTCACAAAGTTTCTCGTTGGCTGCCTCCAGATCTCCTATTACTCTTTCCATCTTCTTCTCGAGTATCCGAATTTCCTCACGGGCATTTTCTAATTCCTGTTCTACATATGCCTTGGCGAAAAGCTCATCACGAAGTTGATCTTTTCGAGCTTCAGCTTTTTCTAGACTTACAAAAAGCGACTCTATATTCTTATTTGCTCTTTGTAAATCATCCATTAAAGCTAAGTTACCGATGTTATTACATACCTCAATTTCTCTTACCTGAACAAACGTCTTGGCCGAAAGCTCCTCTCGAAGTTCATCGTTTTGACGTTCAGCTTTCTCTAGACTGGCCATAAGACCCTCAATTTTCTTATTCGCTCTATCTAATTCTGCATTTAAAGCTGATATGACTATGTTGTCCGTAGATAACTCCATTTCTTCTTCCTCTGCTCCATGCACCTCTTCACAGATGCGTTGTAAGTCATTGGTCGTTTCCGTCTCTTGGTGTATTCTAGCGATGAAATCGTCAAATAACTTATTTCCCTCTTCTGCTCCGTCCAACTCTTCACTTAGATCCTTTTGAGATGCTTCCAATTGTGCGTGTTCCTTAGTTTCTTCGGCAACATAATTTGCCCCATCGTAGACTGCTTGTTGCAGTCTCTCCATTTCCTCCCGATCCATCGAATCCAAGAATTGTTCTGCTTCTCTATGTGAATCCTCGTCTCCCCACCACCATGCCATGACGCCAAAAGCAGTCAAAGATCCCATTAAAATCAGTTTGTCAGTCATAAATCTAACCATTTTGTATAGTACAGATTTACTCAGTGCCTTCCATGGCTAACTAATATAGCATCAAAATTAGAAAAAAAAAATATTGACACATTTCTCTGAAGACGAAGAATTCCTGGAGCCAAGGAAGATGAAGATTTTCAGAGTCATCGCTGGAGACAAAATAATCCCGTAGCAGCCATTGAGAAACAGTTCAAGGCCTGGCAAAAAAACAATAGAGACGAAATAATACTGAAGACCTGGCAGAAAACCGACTCAAGATCCAGTGTAGACGAGAAAATCCTGCAGACTTTTGGAGCTCAATCGAAGATGTTTACAACGACGATTCTGAAATGGTCTTCTCTCTCTCTCTCTCTCTCTCTCTCTCTCTCTCTCTCTCTCTCTCTCTCTCTCTCTCTCTCTCTCTCTCTCTCTCTCTCTCTCTCTCTCTCTCTCTCAATATCTAGGAATCTCTCTCTCTCTCTCTCTCTCTCTCTCTCTCTCTCTCTGTATATATACACACACACACACATATATATATATATATATATATATATATATATATATATATATATATATATATATATTTATATATATGTATGTATGTGTGTACAGTATATACACACACATATATATATATATATATATATATATATATATATATGTATATATATAGTATGCATGTATGTATATGCTTGTATATATTCATATATATGTGCGTATGTGTATATATACTTACACACATATATACACACATATATATATATATATATATATATACTATATATATATATATATATATATATATATATATATATATATATTGAGGTATATATATATACACACACACACACATATATATATATATATATATATATATATATATATATCTCCATACAGATACATACATACAAATTAATATACATACATACACACACACACACACACACATATATATATATTATATATATATATATATGTATATATATATTTCCATATGTATGTATACACACATATATATGTACATACAAACCTACTTATCTGGGTGTATGTATGTACAGTATATATCCATATATATTATCATTATCATGTCTTTCTGAGCCTATTGACGCAAAAGGCCTCAGTTAGATTTCGCCAGTCCATTATATATATATATATATATATATATATATATATATATATATATATGAGTACACATGAGAATAGTACTTAGCTTGGGTAACTGTATAATAATCTGATATAAATTATTAATTCACTAGTAGTTACTCAAACATTTTTGATTAGCTATTCGGTCTTTGCATATGGTATATATATATATATATATATATATATATATATATATATATATATATATATATATATATATATACACACATATATATATATATATATATATATATATATATATATACACATATATATATATATATATATATATATATATATATATATATATAAATTTATATATTTATATGTGAAAGAGTTTGTGTATCACCTTGACCCACAAAACTGTACTATAAAACATATTAATATTGATACATATGTTAAATTCCTTCTCTCAAAATTACAGAAGTTATTGCAGAGAGTGAATACAGCCACCGACTGACTGTATGCAAGATACAGAATATATATTGGAAGAACCAACCACCTCGTTGGCTTGTTTGCCAAGGTCTTTCAATTTTTCCTTTTTTTTCTTTTGACGTTTTACGATAAATCTAAATTATTTTTTTTAACAAATTTCTAGTTTGGTATTTTAGTTCATATATTTATTATTAGTCAAAGATATTGTTTGATATGTCACTCTACGCAAGATAATTTGTTGTGGTAATACCCTCTGGAATCAAAATTGACTGGAAGTGTCTAACCAATAGGAGGACAGCTTCTAAACACCTTAGCCAAATAATGAAAGTTTAAGCCAATGAGAGACTGGCTTACAAAGGGGTTCTGTTGGAGCCCTGTGATTGGCTGATGGAAATTTCTAGGTTTTCAGAGCATTTCCCCACAAGCCTTGAAGGTGTGAAGGTCAGTTGAGTGCTGGTTCCTGAAATTGAATTTTGATTTAGATATACATTAATTGGTAGGATTATACATCACTGTTATTGAATCCATAGAAAATGTAGGCATTTTAAATTTGAAAAAAAAAAAGCCATTGGTTTTATTAAAATGCAAAAAATATGATGAAAATTGGCTAAACCCCAGATATAATTAAAAACATGTCTGAAGCCTTTGTCCGGCTGTGGACTAGAAACGTATGTTAAATGTCTTTTTTATTAGAGTTTGGGAGCAACATTACCGAGGTTTTTTTGGATGTTGACCTGAATTTTAAACCCGTGTATTTATCATCAATCCGTCTCCATATATTCAATATCAATACCAAATTCTCTCCCATGCTTGTTTAATATAGCCTTATTTAGGTTTCCGTTCGTATTAATTCACAAATCTATTCCCTAACACTTAAAATTTCGATGCTTTATGTAGCTTATACTTCCATTTAACTCATTGGTAGTTTATGTATATAGCTTTTTAAACATTATTTTATTCCTGCTACTTAGGATACAATTTGATACTTATCAAATTTTTATATACGAGGTAACTATTGACAATGAACTTTCTAGAAATTATACTGTAGTGCCCTGCACCTTGTGACTAACGAGGAATAGGAAACCTGGTTGTTGTAGTAGTAGTAAAAAATTTAGAAGTAAATTGATAAAATAACTTTAAAGTTTTGTTTTGGGAAATGAGTTTCCTAATGCATTTGTTTTACATTTTTTTATTATTAATAACTCAGTTACTAATGCTGTAACAAATTATCTCTCTCTCTCTCTCTCTCTCTCTCTCTCTCTCTCTCTCTCTCTCTCTCTCTCTCTCTCTCTCATAATACTATAAATGTTATTGTATATGGAATGACTGATTATATTGACGGATAAAATTACTAGAATATTAATTCATTTCATTTTTTAGAAGTTGGACACACTAGTCAAGAAGACAGATGAGAATCCTCTGGGGCCTTATCTCAAATGCCCTTCTGAAGACCACAAGATAATCAGCAATCATGCCTTGCTCTTCCTCTCTCTTTCCGTTCTCTCTGCTGCAACCAAGCTGCAGATATACACTGCATTAATAATAGGTAAGTGGTTAAGTAAACAATATATTTTTTGAGTGTGTGAGAACATTAAAAGTCGAACATTCCTACTTTTCAGGCTGTTGAAATATCATTCAATCTGTGAATAAGTTTTTTACACTTAACTTCATGATTTGGTTAAATTCTTCTTGCCAGTCCCAAATGTACAAACTGTGTCCAGTGTCTATAGACCAAATTGTTGTTATTATATTATGATGATGATCATTATCACTTATTATTATTATTATTATTATTATTATTATTATTATTATTATTACTAGCTAAGCTACAACCATAGTTGGAAAAGCAAGACGTTACAATCACAAGGGCTCCAACAGGGAAAAATAGTCCAGTTAGGAAAGGAAATATGAAAATAAACGATATAAAAAGTAATAAACACTTGAAATATTTAAAAACCATTAACATCATTAAAACAGGTTTTATTCCTGCATTCTTTGTTCTCTCTACTGATATGATACATTCATTTGCTTGTAGTATGAACAATTCTATTCCAACTTCATCCTGGCTTATGTCTCGTCACATTTTCACAGACGTCTCAATAAGTACTTCCCAAAATATCAACAGGGCCACTATTTTACCTTTATTAACTTTATCCAAACTTTTTTTTCACTGTTCTCAGTTTATAAAATTGCCCTCTCAATATGTGACTAACTCCCACTACTTACATAAGGCCACTTGTATTAATTTTCCATCTTGTCGTCTTTGCACTTTTTAAGCAATACAACTTAAATGTTCTTCCTTTTAACATACTGTTCATCCTTCCTTCCTTTCTTTTTCTTTCTTTCTTTCTTTCTTTCTTTCTTCCTTTCTTCCTTCCTTCCTTCCTCCTTTCTTCCTTCCTTCCTTCCTCCTTTCTTCCTTTCTTCCTTCCTTCCTTCCTTCCTTCCTTCTTCCTTCCTTCCTCCTTTCTTCCTTCCTTCCTCCTTTCTTCCTTCCTCCTTTCTTCCTTCCTCCTTTCTTCCTTCCTCCCTTCCTCCTTTCTTCCTTCCTCCTTTCTTCCTTCCTTCCTCCTTTCTTCCTTCCTTCCTCCTTTCTTCCTTCCTCCCTTCCTTCCTCCCTTCCTTCCTCATTTCTTCCTTCCTTCCTTCCTCCTTTCTTCCTTCCTTCCTTCCTCCTTTCTTCCTTCCTTCCTTCCTTCCTCCTTTCTTCCTTCCTTCCTTCCTTCCTTTTTTTCTTCCTTCCTTCCTTTTTTTCTTCCTTCCTTCCTTCCTTCCTTCCATCTCCATGATTTTGATCATTTCTCTGCAAAACTTGACCAAAACACTTAGTCTTTTTAACTGAGCCTTCAACACCCTACAATTTTGACTGTGTCTATAATAAAATATCCGATCCTGTCTCTTCTCATTACTCTGCACATCCATTTTATCATTAATATTTCTACCATTTCCATTTTTCTATCTTTGGGCCTTCGAAATCACTAGTGTGTCAGACCCCCGAATCCATTGCAGATCTAATCTCACTTCTAAAAAACCTTCCTTTAACCTTTGCACTGATCCATTTCTATTTGTAGAGTTAATTTCTGAGTCCATATCTCTATTTGCTAATTTGATTCTAGATACTTCAATGATCCAATACTCTTTATGTCACCCAAGCCCGGTTTCACCTTTCATTTAGTTTTCATCATTTAATTGGTTTTGACATATCAAATTAATTACATTTTGTCAATTAGTGATATCGGGGTCTTGATAGATAAAGAAAATCAGTAATCAGCAATTGTTTGATATGAATATTAAACTTAAACTTTGAGGGCTGGTTTCGTGATCTTATTACACAGGAGAACCTTATTCACTACAGCACTAAAGGGTCTCTCTCTCTCTCTCTCTCTCTCTCTCTCTCTCTCTCTCTCTCTCTCTCTCTCTCTCTCTCTCTCAGCATCAAATCCATTGATATATTAAATATTCGGAAGTGTATCCCAAGATATAAATTATTTGTAAGTTTAGACTAAGTCAGCCTCATGTCATCTCAGCACATACAATTACACAGAAGTGGTTGGTAGAAGTTGCTTGAGGGTACATTCGGGCACACTATTCTATCCCTTGTTTTGTTTAAGTGTTTATATATTTATATATGAAGGTTTTTTTTTTAATGTTACTGTTCTCAAATATTTTATTTTCCCCTGTTTCCTTTTCATCACTGGGTTACTTTCCCTGTTGGAGCCCCTGGGCTTATAGCTTGTCCTGCTTTTTCAACTATGGTTGTAGCTTAGCAAGTAATAATAAAAATAATAATAATAATAATAATAAAAATAATAATGATAATAATAGAAAGCTTAGTTTTGATCTTAAGGGACTCTAAAACCACAAATACATTGAAATTAAGTTTAAATTAAAACAGGAAATTGCCGTAATAAAAGACCAAGTTGAAACCCATCTTTTTTTTTTTTATTTCGTTTTTTGAGTCATTTTTTTTTCAAACCTTTATTGAAACTATTTTGTACTAAACTATCATCAATAATTACCTCGTTAGTTATTGACTAAACTCTTACCGTAAGTACAGGGGGGGGGGGTGTCCTTGCCTGTTTATGACTAACCAGACAGAACTGGTTTTCTGAATATCTGTTCTTCCTTTAAGAGGACGGGCCTACTCGTTGTCAGTGAATTTTCACAAAATCAGTTTTTAATCTGGAAAGGGGAAGCCTTTAGTAATTGATACTAAGTCTTCGTTTAGTATCAAGGTAAAGAGTTGAATTTGTTTTGCATTAATTTTATTACTAAATGATTACTTTATGGTTTGGGCAATTTGAATCGAAGGCCTGATTCTCTGTAATAATTATCAACACAAATATTTTGACTTTTGTAGTGATTATAAAGGATCAGTTTTGATTTTTTAACCATGATAAAATTAATGGCGATGCTATAACAATTATAATTATAATCTGACGGAGTACATATATTTTAATGACTTAATTGTTCACATTTGAAATTGTGGTAAAGAACGACTCAAAATGGTTGAGCATTGGTTTCACAATCGGGTAATGTAGACCGTAACGTCATACAGCAGAGGGAATCTCGTGATTATAAAACGAAAGAATATACTTCAGATTTCGTCAAATGTATTTCTCGCTTTCTTACTCACTCACTCACTTATTACTTACTAGCTTGCTTGCTTGTTTACTTGCTTGCTTACTTGCTTGCTTACTTATTTACTTATTTATTTATTTACTTGCTTCCTTGCTTCCTTGCTTGCTTACTTATTTACTTGCTTGCTTACTTATTTACTTGCTTGCATACTTATTTACTTGCTTGCTTCCTTGCTTGCTTGCTTGCTTACTTACTTATTTACTTACTTATTTATTTACGTATTTATTTACTTGCTTTCTTGCTTGCTTACTTATTTACTTGCTTACTTATTTACATACTCGCTTACTTTCTTGCTTGCTTATTTACTTGCTTACTTGCTTTCTTACTTGCCTGCTTGCTTGCCTGCTTGCTTGCCTGCTTGCTTACTCACTTATTACTTACTTACTAACCTGTTTACTTGCTTGCTTGCTTACGTACTTACTTAATGTTTACTTGCTTGCTTGCTTACTTACTTATAGTGGTGTTCTTCTGATCGTATCACGCAGGGGAATACCTACTCTCTACAGGACCTACAAAATCAGTTTATCGTATCATAAGTATCTTTTGTATCACACAGACTAATAGATGTTTGTTAAATTGCCATAATTGCGTTAAAAGATACAAAACCTATTGAACATTGGCCAATTCGAAATGCTGCGATAATTGTCAAGTTTTAAATTCAAAAGGAAATATAAAGTTTTGAGTTAGTTTTTTAATGGGAATTATTTTATTATGAATATTCTTCTTATTCGAGGTTGGGATAACTTAGAATAGAGTGTCATTAGATGGAACACCTTTCGTTAAGTTTTTATCATTTAATTGGTTTTGACATATCAAATCAATTACTTTTTGTAAATTAGTGAACGTTGTTTACAATTATATATTGAAAATAATAGCTGGGTCTTGCAAGATAAAAAAAAAACTAATTAGCAATCCATTGCTTGATATGAATATTAAACTTAAACTCTAAGGGCTGGTTTCGTGGTCTCTCTCTCTCTCTCTCTCTCTCTCTCTCTCTCTCTCTCTCTCTCTCTCTCTCTCTCTCTCTCTCTCTATTAAACTGCATAATTTCTGTATTTTGAAATCTACATAATCGGAGCACCTAAACCTTAACCACTCATTAACTCTCTCTCTCTCTCTCTCTCTCTCTCTCTCTCTCTCTCTCTCTCTCTCTCTCTCTCTCTCTCTCTCTCTCTCTCTCACTCTCTCTCAGACTGCTAGGGGGTGCGCCATTTGTGTTCTGCTGTATACGTGTGCATGTACTGTATATATACATTGTATGTATGTATAATATTGAACGCAATAAAATTATTAAATCAAATCTCTCTCTCTCTCTCTCTCTCTCTCTCTCTCTCTCTCTCTCTCTCTCTCTCTCTCTCTTATTTCTGTATTTTGAAATCTACATAATCGAAGCACTTAAACCTTAACCACTCGTTAACTCTCTCTCTCTCTCTCTCTCTCTCTCTCTCTCTCTCTCTCTCTCTCTCTCTCTCTCTCTCTCTCTCTCTCAAGATAAATAAGTTCAAGAATAAGTTAGACAAGATCCTGAGATATTTCAAAATGCTTAAACTAAATCGTTCTACCCAAGAGCAAATTGATTCTCCGCAGGACTAAAAAGTCTTTGAGACATCCCAAAATCCTTGTAACTCCTTGTAACTCTCGCTCGTTTATTGTTACCTTTCAAACACACAGAAGTGACCTTACCATGACTACTTTTCTCAAAATTATCCTTTTCTAAGAATATGCTATGGTGACCCCTTGTAGGTATTCTAGTAATCTTTCCATTCATGTGGATTTAAATCTCATTTCCAGTCGAAATCCTTCAATCCAACTGGTGATTTATTTCCCCGATTTTGATTGTTCCAAAATATATATTTTTTAATAGAGTTCTCTGCTATATTGGTTAATTAATTTGGTAGATAAGAGCCCATTCGTCTAAAAGCTATACACATGACATGTGGTTTGGGCTAGGAAACAAGCTTGTTGCATATGCAGATGATGCTACCCTCTTTGCATCAATTCCATCCCCTGAATGTAGATCTGGGGTTGGTGAATCCCTTAACAAAGATTTAGCTAAAATTAGTGCATGGGCACCATAGTGAGTTTAGGAATATATCCGGTGTTTCCCAGGGTAGTGTTCTTGGCCCATTACTTCTCGTACTTTATACACATGTGGTTTCGCCTGGAACTCAAGTTTGTTGCAAGTATAGATGATGACTTTTTTTTTTTTTTTTTTTTTTTTTTTTTCTTCAATATAATTTCCTGAATGAAGATCTTGGATTGCTGAATCTCTAGATAGAGAACTAGGTACAATTAGTATATGGTGTAAATTATGGGGCATGAAGTTGAACCCTAACAAAACTCTAGGTTTGATTGTAAGTAGGTCGAAGACTGTCACCTCAACATCCAGATTTCTGCATTGATAATGTTTAACTAAATACAACTCTTTAAAGTTTGGGTGTGATTCTTGTAGCAAATTTACTTTTGAGAAACATTTTCAATCAGTTTTTCAATTGAATAATTAATAGCATATTGAGAAAGTCTTAAAATTTTTTATGATAATCTATTCTGGTCTTCAGCTGCCGATTCTCATCTTAATTTATTGGACAAGAACTGGCAGTTTATTGAATTTCTTATTCTTGATCTAGATATTAATCTCTGGCACAGTCGTTCAGCTAGTTCTTTATGCATAATGCATAAAATTTTTCATAACTCTGACCAATCTTTGCATCCAGATCTTCCTGGACAGTACCATGCTGCTCGTAATACTAGATAGTATGCAGTTAATGAGAATAAATTAACAATAAATAATTCTAAAAACAGGAACAACGTCAAAACAGATAGGTCCTATATAAACTATAAAAAGACTCATGTCAGCCTGGTCAAAATAAAAACATTTGCTCCAACTTTGAACTTTTGAAGTTCTACTGATTCAACTACTCGATTAAGATGATCATTCCACAATCTGGTTCACAGCTGGAATAAAACTTCTAGAATACTGTGTAGTATTGAGCCTCATGATGGAGAAGGCCTGGCTATTAGAATTAACTGTCTGCCTAGTATTACGAGCAGCATGGTACTGTCCAGGAAGATCTGTATGTAGTTAATTCTAATAGTCTTGCCTTCTCCATCAAAAAGCTCAATGACACAACGTATTCTAGAAGTTTTATCCCAGCTGTGAACTAGACTGTTGAATGATTTTCTTAATCAGGTAGTTGAATGGTTGGAACCTGAATAGTTCATTTATGAAATATCGATTTTCATGTTGTTACTTTTCTTAAAATATCAATTTCTTTGTTTCTTTTCCTCACTGAGCTATTTTTCCCTGTTGGAGCCCTTGGGCTTATAGCACCTTGCTTTTACAACAAGGGTTGTATCTTAGCTATTAATAATAATAATAATAATAATAATAATAATAATAATGATGATAATAATAATGAGGATTATAATAATGATTATGAAAATGATAATAATAATAATAATAATAATAATAATAATAATAATAATAATAATAATAATAATAATAATAATAATTATAATAATGTGTTGTATGTACAATGTCTAAAATGTAGTTTAGCTAAAAGTATAAGAACGCTAATTTATTTACTTTCTTTCAGAATTATATACCTGTTTTCCAAGTTTGCAAGAGGATACGTTAACAGTACTGGAGAGATTCACTTCACTAATTACAGGTAAGGGGTTCATATGGAAATGTGACTTTTATTTCAGGTACTATTGACTCTTAGAGTATCATGAAATACATTAACACAAACCAAATTTGTGAAATTCATTCTGATTATCCCAGTCTTCCTTCACCCAATGAGCTATCCTAAACATTTGCTTCTTTCCTTTTTAATTGCAAAAGTCCTCTGATAATTATGACTAAGCCCTTCGTCATCACAACCATTCAGATCTTACTAAGAAATTGTGAAATATTCATTTTTTTCATACATTGTCTCAACTTGAACTCACCCCTATGGCCATGTCTGTCATGCACAATTATACATATTGTGATTGCACCATTCACAGAAAATACGTATGCATATACTTTATCCATACACCAGTAGAATATACTTACCCCACAACGAACTAGCAAATCTCCTAATTTCGCCTAGCGTACCATTACCATGTATAAAAATGCCAACCTATTTTGGATTCCAAAACTAACAACATTTTTGTATCTTTCATCATTCCTTGCATGGACATCATTTTCATACTTGATCTTTCACTACTCCAAACACATCTTCCTATTATAACCTTTCATTTGCCTATCTCATTTTCTGTTTATTTTTCTTTTTTCTTAAGAATCGAAAAACTCACACATACACTGTCAGGAACAACTACAAGAACTTCATCCATACCACATATTCCTTTATATACTCATCCCCAAACTTCTTCCATGCTGAAGTGTCCAGTCTGTATCTCATTTTTCACCATATGTGCTTCTTCAAACTCATTTTTCTATGCCTAACGCCGGTTTTTATTCTTCTCACATTCATACTTGAAGATCATGCGCTATTGTCACTAAATACTTACATATGGTTACACACACACACAGTCATAAACTCGTTAAAGTCTCGCTCACTATTCTGTCTTCTCTCAATGAATTAATATACAAACTTTCCTATATGATCTGCCACTATTACTATACATTTATATTACTTTGTAGTATAATTACCGCCACTAATAATAGTTCATTTATATTTTTTCCCTTATGACAATCAACTCGCGTATTAATATCCTCTTAGCTATTGTAAGCAGCTCTTCAAGGAGAAAGACACTCCAAAATCAAACCATTGTTCTCTAGTCTTGGGTAGTGCCATAGCCTCTGTACCGTGGACTTCCACTGTCTTTGGTTAAGAGTTCTCTTGCTTGAGGGTACGGTCGGGGGCACATTCTATCAAATTTCTCTTCCTCTTGTTTTGTTAAAGTTTTATAAATTATATAGGAAATTTTTATGTTAATGTTGTTACTGTTCTTAGAATATTTCCTTTTTCCTTGTTTCCTTTCCTCGCTGGGCTATTTTCCCTGTTGGGTCCCCTGGGTTGATAACATCCTGCTTTTTCAACTAGGTTTGTAGCTTAGCAAGTAATAATAATAATAATAATAATAATAATAACACATTAGGCATTATCAAACCTCCTTGGGATTACTAAAACAGTGCCATTCTCCAACCATCTACTCAAACCATGATTATTTTTCAAACTCTAGTATTTACTTTGTTGAACCCTCTTCAAGCTCCTTTTCCTTGAAACATACTTCCATTAATTCCTGAGATCTTCTTTCTCATATGGCATTTGCTTTTATATATAGTTTTACCAGCCTTAGTAAAATGGGCAACGCTAACTACAATTCAACATAAGCTCATGTATTGTGCTCTGCAGTACACACATCAGTTTTCTAGTTCACCCCTTTTAGCCTTACCTGCTACTCACATTGCTTTGTACATCCTGGAGGAGATGTATAAAGGTAATCCTGTCCTGGAAAAGTGATCCATTGACCATTATTCCAAAAAGGATTAATTCTCCTATCTATACTCCATCCTTTATACCTCAGTTCACCACATACAAAACCATTTTAATTTGTATTTTCTTTCACAATCCTTTCCCTGACCAATCTCACTGCAATCAAAACATGCAATCAATAACCAACTACCTGTCACACCCTCTTTTCTGTACATCATCTGTCCTTCCAAATCTCTGATTTACACTTCTATTTTTATTTGCCCAAGCATAAAAGATTCTTTAGCTCTGGTAAGCAGCTCTTCCAGGACACTCCAAAATCAAATCATTGTTCTCTAGTCTTGGGTAGTGCCACAGCCTCTGTAACATGGCATTTCACTGTTTTGGGTTAAGAGTTCTCTTGCTTGAGGGTACACTCAGGAACACACTTCTTATTTCTCTTCCCCAAATGGCTCCTTTCAATAGGTTTTTGGTTTGAAATCCCTTACTTTGATTAGTGATACCAAGGTGATACCATCTATTCATATTTGTACATCGTCTTAAGCTGACTCTTCACACCTTAGCATTACCTAGACAGCCACTGCCATAGTTATACTTTTAGCTTTCTATTCAGTCACCACTATTATTGCTCTATACATTGACATAGATTATCCATCAACTATTCAGTATCCATTTCTGTTTCTGCCTATTCTTATATAATTTTCTTTTAATGGTGGCATAAGTCTTTTAATAGTTTATATTTGTCATATCTGTTTTGATTTTGTTACCGTTTTAAAAATATTTTGTTAATTTTTTCTCATCGTTTATTTCCTTATTTCCTTTCCTCACTGAGCTATTTTTCCCTGTTGGAGCCCTTGGGCTTATATCATCTTACTTTGCCAACTAGGGCTGTAGCTTGGCTAGTAATAATAATAATAATGATAATAATAATAATAATAATAATAATAATAATAATAATGATAATAATAATAATAATAATTCTCAGAATATTCTCTTGTTTTACACAACTAGCTACTTTTATAAATCTATTTTCAGGTCTATATTCCAGGCAATAACAACTCATTTGAACATAAATAAATTTTCATCCTTTTTTCAGAACACACACAGTATACATCACAACTTAAACTCATATTCACTTTCCTCTGTACTTACCTATTCTTAGGTTTACTGCCAACATCCATTCTTCCTAAGCAGAAATATTTGCCTGTCCAGTTCTAAGCATTAATATACTTGAACTTTTCTCTAAGTATACTTATTAAACTGAAATATGTCCCTATTCATTTCAGGGCATTATCACACTTAACATTTTCTCTGAATAGACCATTCTACCAATCTATCTATCAGACATAGTTCGAGGAAATCTTTGCAACTGTATCTATCAAAATAAAATCCATTTTTTTTTACTCGACATTCTCTTCCTTACATTCTCATATACAGCCATCTTGCTCTGCTATCATAAGTTCCTATCAACAACCCTATTGTAATGAACACAATTCAAGGACCAAACATGCACAACTTGCTCACTTTCTTTCAGACTGTCAACAATGATACGCAGCAGGGTTTAACAATCGATAATTCACACACAACTGAACTATATTCTTACACAGCCAACAACACATCTCTTGAAAAGTTTATATACTGCAGCATATATCTATATCTATCTATCTATCTATTGCAATACTAATTTCCTCGATTCAATTGCGCTTCTGTAATAGCAACAGCAAACTAGTCACTCGTGAAATCTCTTGTCTATTCAGCCCACTCTCAAACAATAACATACTGTACCCCTTCCATCGAAATCCTTGAAATAAATCTGTCCTTTTGTCATAAACACAGATCTAAAGTGTCTACCAACTTTTCTATTCATCATTATCAAATAATCAGCTCTTAGGACCAACTGATACAGCAAGGTAATCCTCATCTTAATGCTGACTGTTCTTATTGCTATGAGTCCAATCTGTTGAACGTCTCCATTCTTTTGAGTTTTCAATTATCTCCTGTTACATTATTATTATTATTATTATTATTATTACTACTACTACTTGCTAAGCTACAACCCTAGTTGGAAAAGCAGGATGCTATAAGCTCAGGGGGGCCCAACAGGAAAAATAGCCCAGTGAGGAGAGGAAAAAGGGAAAATAAAATATTTTAGGAGTAACAACATTAAAATAAATATCCCCTATATAAACTATAAAAAAGTTTAACAAAAAAGGAGGAAGAAAAATAAGATAGCATAGTGTGCTCGAGTGTACCCTTTTTACCCTCAAGCAAGAGAACTTTGACCCAAGACAGTGGAAGACCATGGGACAGAGGATATGGCACTACCCTATACTAGAGAACAATGGTTTGATTTTGGAGTGTCCTCCTAGAAGAGCTGCTTGCCATAGCTAAAGAGTCTCTTCTACCCCTAACAAGAGGAAATTTTATTTAGTTGTAGGCTTCTTTATCTCGTCCTCTAACCAAGTTCATTCGTCTTGCCCATTACTGATCCTGGTAACCTTTCTGAAAGGTTTTCCTGTTCACGTCCTGGTGTCCCAGATTAAGGTTGATGTATTGAGAAAAACCCGTATTGCCTTCTCTCTTGTTTTTTCACAATTACAACAAAAATAATTAACATCTAAAAGGACTGCATCATATGCTTTTACTCATTTTATGATCCTTAGCATCTCCTGATTTCGTTTCTACCTATTACTCTCAGCATCCTTTAAGCAGCTCTCCTATCTTCTATTTGATATCCTTCCTTTCCAGTCATCATAGGATCTGTTTTGCTTATGTTTAGCACATTCATCTCTACATTTTTCTCCTCGACTTCAACATTTCTATGCTTCTCCTTCCATTATTGAGATAAACAGTAAATGATATAGGGTTTATCCTGGAAAGGCATCTAAGATTTTTCTCATATACTTCTCAAACATCTACCACTGTCTTAACCCTAGATAAATGTTAAGTAGTCTGTCCATCTAATTCCTACTATTAGTGGCATTGTGTGTCTTCTCAAACACCTACCACTGTCTTCACCCTAAATATGTTAAGTAGTCTGTCCATCTAATTCCTAAAATAGTGGCATTGTATGTCTTCTCAAACACCTACCACTGTCTTCACCCTGGATATATGTTAAGTAGTCTGTCCATCTAATTCCTACAAATAGTGGTATTGTGTGTCTTCTCAAACACCTACCACTGTCTTGAGGGTACACTCGGGCACACTCTTATCTAATTTCTCTTCCTCTTGTTTTGTTAAAAGTTTTAGTCTATATAGGAAATACTTATTTTGGTGTTGTTGCTGTTCTTAGAATATTTTTTTCGTTGTATCCTTTCCTCACTGGGTTATTTTCCTGGTTGGAGCCCCTGGGCTTATTATAACATCCTGTTTTCCCAACCAACTAGCAAGTAATAATAATAGTAATAGTATACAAAGGACTCTGTCCATCTGATTGCTTGCCTTACTACTTTAATAAGTGTCTTCTCAAGGTATCATTCCAGTGTTTAACTCATTATCATGGCTGTCTTTGTTGCATTGCCTTTAAGATATAGGGACCCTGATCAAGCACTATCTACACTATCCAACGTTGTTAATCAAACTGTGTATAACTCAAACACGAACATATTTTATGCCCTTGCAAATGAATCTATTACCTCTGTCTGTATTTCACACTGGACCACATAAATAGGGTAATGTTTCTCCCATGTGATATCAAACAAGACCTTACTTTGTCTCATTTCGTCTTCCCTTTTAGACTATTTTGTATTATTTTTATCTGGAATTTTTCATTTCTAATTTTCTTTCTTTTTATATTGCATTCCAAATTCAGTTACATTTCATCCAGGAAATTTTTAAACATTATAGAAGCTGTTTGAGCAAAGATCTGGCAGTAATTTTAGTCTTATGGAAGCGTTCTAAGCGTTACAGATGCAGTCTGAACAAAGAACTGACAGTAATTCTTCTATTTCCACATTCATGTTTCTACACATTTTCCTTCATTCTTTTATTCAATCTCACAGAAAATTCTTGGTCCCAAAATAGAAACTTACAAATACTAACTGGTTGACACTTTTCTTTTTTGTCTATTCTTTTTGCATGAATTATCGTTCTCCAATAAAACACTTTTTTTTAATCACATTTATCCATAATAGTCTTAATATCTGCTTTCATTTTATTTCAACTCTAATCAGTTGAGCATCCTACCAATAACTTTACTCCTTCAAAAGTATTTATTTTATAGGACAACTATTCTACAGTAATACTCTGGCTGTCATCTCTATATACGTAAGCTATTTGGATATTTTCTCTCTTCAATTACATCTCCTTACCTGCCTCAACAGCAAATGACACAGGGCTGATAATTGGTAGAAATCGGCATTTTTCTCAATAGTTTCATTTTTAAATCTAATGAGATTAAAGTAACGATATCCAAATAGAATCTTTCTGGTGACCTGCGTTCCTAATTCTCACCACCTGCTTGCCTTAGTACTTTGTCCCTTATCATTTCTACATCATTATTATTATTATTATTATTATTATTATTATTATTATTATTATTATTATTATTATTATTATTATTATTATAAGTTAGTAAAAGAAAATTTTGTTGGAATTGCAAGTGATGTGTGTGGCAAGAGTTTGTTGGAGGCAGCATGAGGAAGGGCAGTGAATGGTGGAATGAAGGAGTGAAGGTAAAAGTGGAAGAGAAAAAGAGGGCTTTTGAGGAATGGCTGAAGAGTAATAGTATAGAGAAGTATGAAAGATATAGAGAGAAAAATGTGGAAGTAAAGCACTATGTAAGTGAGGCAAAGAGGGCAGCTGACCTGAGGTGGGGTCAGGGATTGGGTCATTCATATGAAGAGAATAAAAATTAGTTTTGGAAAGAAGTGAAGAGAGTTAAGGAAGGCTGGTTCAAGAATTGAAGAGACAGTGAAAGATGGAAATGGGAGGTTGTTAAAAGGAGAGGAGGCAAGGAAAAGGTGGGCGGAATATTTTGAAAGTTTACTGAATGTTGAGGATAATAGGGAGGCAGATATAATTGCTGTTGCAGGTGTTGAGGTGCCGGTAATGAGAGAGAGAGAGAGAGAGAGAGAGAGAGAGAGAGAGAGAGAGAGAGAGAGAGAGAGGAGAGAGAGAGAGAGAGAGAGAGGAAACAAGAGTAGGAAAAGCATCTGGTATGAATGGTGTGAGAGCTGAGATGTTGAAGAAAGTGGGTGTGGACTGTACTTGAATGGTTGGTGAGATTGTTTAATATGTGTTTTGTGTTGTCAATGGTACCAGTAGATTGGGTTTGTGCGTGTATTGTACCACTATATAAGGGTAAGGGAGATGTGCATGAGTGTTGTAATTCAAGGGGTATTAGTTTTGTTGTGTGGTGGGAAAAGTGTATGGTAGAGTACTGATTATAGGATTAAGGATAAAACAGAGAATGCTATCTTAGAAGTACAGGGTGGTTTTAGAAGAGGTAGGGGTTGTATGAATCAGATTTTTTACAGTTAGGCAGATATGCAAGAATTATTTAGCAAAGGTAAGGAGGTGTATGTTGCATTTTATGGATCTGGAGAAACCGTATGATAGAGTTGATAAGGAAGCAATATGGAATATGATGAGGTTATATGGAGTTAGTGGAAGGTTGTTGCAAGCAGTGAAAGGTTTCTACAAAGGTAGTAAAGTAATGTGTTAGGATAGGAACATGAAGTGAGCGATTGGTCTCCGGTGAGAGTGGGGCTGAGACAGGGATGTGTGATGTCGCCGTAGTTGTTTAACTTGTATGTTGATGGAGTGGTGAGAGAGGAGAATGCTCGAGTGCTTGGACGAGGAATGAAACAGGTAGACGAGAATGACCAGGAATGGGGAGGTAAATCAGTTGTTGTTTGCGGATGATA